>NC_088225.1:39361916-39429416 GCF_036934945.1 Oncorhynchus masou masou
CATAATGTGTGATGTCATAATGTGTGTGTTTGCGTGTCACCCTTCACATAGTAAAGAAAAATGAACAAAAAAAAATAGACTTGGATAAAATAAGTAAAAACATTTGTAGAAAAACAAATATATGATGCAACCTTGAGTTATTGTTACCTATATATTTCATGTCAATACAAAGTAATATTTCTGTAACAGAGGAGGACCAAAACGCAGCATGGTCAGAGTTAAAGTGTTTAATAAAGACACGAGAACGCTACAAAATACAAAACAACAAATGTGAAAACCTGAACCATTCTGGTGCAATGACAGGAAACAATCACCCACAAAACACCCACAGAATATGGCTGCCTAAATATGGTTCCCAATCAGAGACAACGACAGACAGCTGCCTCTAATTGAGAACCAATCTAGGCAACCATTGACCTACAGACTACCTAGAAAGGAAACAGCCCCATAAACATACAAAAACCCCTAGACCAGACAAAACACATAAATCCCCCATGTCACACCCTGACCGAACCAAAACAATAAAGAAAACAAAGATAACTAAGGCCAGGGCGTGACAATTTCATGTCAAAACACCCATTTCTTTTTTAATTCAAGTAGATTTGTTTGACTTTCAAATAACCTATCCACATGTCTTCAATTGGATTACAAGCGTTATAATCAAGTTCCCTAAATTGAAGTTGAAAAAACAACAACTATTATTTATTTTTTCATGTAAATGAACACCGTTGTTTCTATCTTGTTTATGAGTAGATTTTTCACCTTATCAAAACCAACGTCTAATTCATCTGATCCAAGATCTGTGGTTAGGAACCAACGTCTAATTTCAACCCCCTTTAGTTACCCCCCCCCCTGCACTAGGGGATGAGGTTAAGGGGTAGTTACCCCCCCCTGCACTAGGGGATGAGGTTAAGGGGTAGTTACCCCCCCCCCCTGCACTAGGGGATGAGGTTAAGGGGTAGTTACCCCCCCCCTGCACTAGGGGATGAGGTTAAGGGGTAGTTACCCCCCCTGCACTAGGGGATGAGGTTAAGGGGTAGTTACCCCCCCTGCACTAGGGGATGAGGTTAAGGGGTAGTTACCCCCCCTGCACTAGGGGATGAGGTTAAGGGGTAGTTACCCCCCCTGCACTAGGGGATGAGGTTAGGGGGTAGTGCCCCCCCCACTAGGGGATGAGGTTAAGGGGTAGTTACCCCCCTGCACTAGGGGATGAGGTTAAGGGGTAGTTACCCCCCCTGCACTAGGGGATGAGGTTAAGGGGTAGTTACCCCCCCTGCACTAAGGGATGAGGTTAAGGGGTAGTTACCCCCCTGCACTAGGGGATGAGGTTAAGGGGTAGTTACCCCCCCCCCCTGCACTAGGGGATGAGGTTAAGGGGTTGTAAAAGGGGATCTGATCCTAGATCTGTGGTTAGGAACCAACGTCTAATTTCAACCACCTTTGCCAATTATCCCTGGAGGTTGCAGAGAGGTCAAAGTTCATAATGCCTCTTCCTCCCTCACTGTCTCTCATCATCATTATCATCATCCATCTCCCATCCCAATCATCTCCTAGGCCCCGCCTCCCTCAGACGGGCGTGGTTCTCCTATTGGCCGCGTCTTTGCCGTAGTCCTTGGTATTGGCCAGAGTACCGCCCTGTAGAAACTCCCTCTCCGAATTGAGCACTCCCCCCCATGACGGCCTTAGATCCGGCTTCGCGGGGGGTGAGCGTGTACATGGGGAGGTCGGAGGCTGTTCCCGGGCCGCTGTAACCCCCCGTCCCAAAATTGTTTCATTGGGTTACAAGCAACTCCATCAATTCCCCCACAAAATCATTTCATTATACTGGTTCCATGAAATAATGGCTCCAAACTGAACTTAACATTAAATAGAAGCCTTAAACAGGTTTCACTTATGACAGTACCATTCCAAATCCAGATTCAGACCAGAAGTGAAACTCTGCATTGTGAATCCAGATAAGAAACAAACTGAAAGCTACCACTACACTGCTCTTCTGATAGGCTGCTACCACTACACTGCTCTTCTGATAGGCTGCTACCACTACACTGCTCTTCTGATAGGCTGCTACCACTACACTGCTCTTCTGATAGGCTGCAACCACTACACTGCTCTTCTGATAGGCTGCTACCACTACACTGCTCTTCTGATAGGCTGCTACCACTACACTGCTCTTCTGATAGGTTGTCACCACTACACTGCTCTTCTGATAGGCTGCAACCACTACACTGCTCTTCTGATAGGCTGCTACCACTACACTGCTCTTCTGATAGGCTGCTACCACTACACTGCTCTTCTGATAGGCTGCTATCACTACACTGCTCTTCTGATAGGCTGCTACCACTACACTGCTCTTCTGATAGGCTGCTATCACTACACTGCTCTTCTGACAGGCTGCTACCACTACACTGCTCTTCTGATAGGCTGTCACCACTACACTGCTCTTCTGATAGGCTGCTACCACTACACTGCTCTTCTGATAGGCTGCTACCACTACACTGCTCTTCTGATAGGCTGCTACCACTACACTGCTTTTCTGATAGGCTGCTACCACTACACTGCTCTTCTGATAGGCTGCTACCACTACACTGCTCTTCTGATAGGCTGCTATCACTACACTGCTCTTCTGATAGGCTGCTACCACTACACTGCTCTTCTGATAGGCTGCTACCACTACACTGCTCTTCTGATAGGCTGCTACCACTACACTGCTCTTCTGATAGGCTGCCACCACTACACTGCTCTTCTGATAGGCTGCTACCACTACACTGCTCTTCTGATAGGCTGCTACCACTACACTGCTCTTCTGATAGGCTGCTACCACTACACTGCTCTTCTGATAGGCTGTCACCACTACACTGCTCTTCTGATAGGCTGCTACCACTACACTGCTCTTCTGATAGGCTGCTACCACTACACTGCTCTTCTGATAGGCTGTCACCACTACACTGCTCTTCTGATAGGCTGCTACCACTACACTGCTCTTCTGATAGGCTGCTATCACTACACTGCTCTTCTGATAGGCTGCTACCACTACACTGCTCTCCCTACAGCTATACAATGCCCATGAGGTGTTGAAAGCAACATTCAATTAAATAAATGTAATTGTTTTGTTTTCAGACAAATGTAATAGAATAGGTGGAACGAACCAAAGGGTTTACCAATCAGTGAAAACACTTCAGGTGAACAACAGCTCTGCCCCACTTATTTATTTTTACAGCGGCCATGTCTCTAACCTCACCACAATCCGTGTTGTTGTGATTGAATGGGTGTGTGTGTGTTGTACATCCCCGTGTGGGTTGTGTTTACATGTGCCAAGAATACAGTGTTGTTCTAGGCTTGCAAATACAGACCGCAAGACGCCGTCAACAATGACTCTCAACCTCTCTCCCTTCCTCTTTCCTTCCTCAAACTCTAAACACGGTCTCTTCCCAGAAAATCAGAGGAGAGAAATGAAATGACAAAATCATATTCATCATTGTTCATAACCACTTCCTCCCTCTCTCTTTCCCTCCTCTCCTCCTCTCCTCCTCTCCTCCTCGAACTCTAAACTCGGTCTCTTCCCAGAAAGCGGAAGAGGAGAGAAATGAAACAACAAATCATGATGATCATCATCGTTCATAACCCCTCCCTAGATACCAGAAATAATAACAACGTGAACTGTGTTTTTTTCTACGTTTTCATCACAGAGTGTATTCATTCCGGCCGTTTCTGTTTAGGTAAAAACATGTAATTTTAATAAACAGAAGCGAACGGAAACAAAATGGGGATAAAAACATACCTGGGATTTTGTCCGATAGACACTCCACGTTTTGCAACTGTTGGACGAATGATTACACCCTAAGATCAGCTAGATGCAGACGAGAGTGTGTGTCCATGTGTCACTGTTGGACTAATGATTACACCCTAAGATCAGCTAGATGCAGGCGAGAGTGTGTGTCCATGTGTCACTGTTGGACTAATGATTACACCCTAAGATCAGCTAGATGCAGGCGAGAGTGTGTGTCCATGTGTCACTGTTGGACTAATGATTACACCCTAAGATCAGCTAGATGCAGACGAGAGTGTGTGTCCATGTGTCACTGTTGGACTAATGATTACACCCTAAGATCAGCTAGATGCAGGCGAGAGTGTGTGTCCATGTGTTACTGTTGGACTAATGATTACACCCTAAGATCAGCTAGATGCAGACGAGAGTGTGTGTCCATGTGTCACTGTTGGACGAATGATTACACCCTAAGATCAGCTAGATGCAGACGAGAGTGTGTGTCCATGTGTCACTGTTGGACTAATGATTACACCCTAAGATCAGCTAGATGCAGGTGAGAGTGTGTGTCCATGTGTCACTGTTGGACGAATGATTACACCCTAAGATCAGCTAGATGCAGACGAGAGTGTGTGTCCATGTGTCACTGTTGGACTAATGATTACACCCTAAGATCAGCTAGATGCAGACGAGAGTGTGTGTCCATGTGTTACTGTTGGACTAATGATTACACCCTAAGATCAGCTAGATGCAGGCGAGAGTGTGTGTCCATGTGTTACTGTTGGACTAATGATTACACCCTAAGATCAGCTAGATGCAGGCGAGAGTGTGTGTCCATGTGTCACTGTTGGACTAATGATTACACCCTAAGATCAGCTAGATGCAGACGAGTGTGTGTCCATGTGTCACTGTTGGACTAATGATTACACCCTAAGATCAGCTAGATGCAGGCGAGAGTGTGTGTCCATGTGTTACTGTTGGACTAATGATTACACCCTAAGATCAGCTAGATGCAGACGAGAGTGTGTGTCCATGTGTCACTGTTGGACGAATGATTACACCCTAAGATCAGCTAGATGCAGACGAGAGTGTGTGTCCATGTGTCACTGTTGGACGAATGATTACACCCTAAGATCAGCTAGATGCAGACGAGAGTGTGTGTCCATGTGTCACTGTTGGACTAATGATTACACCCTAAGATCAGCTAGATGCAGACGAGAGTGTGTGTCCATGTGTCACTGTGGGACTAATGATTACACCCTAAGATCAGCTAGATGCAGGCGAGAGTGTGTGTCCATGTGTCACTGTTGGACTAATGATTACACCCTAAGATCAGCTAGATGCAGGCGAGAGTGTGTGTCCATGTGTCACTGTGGGACTAATGATTACACCCTAAGATCAGCTAGATGCAGACGAGTGTGTGTCCATGTGTCACTGTTGGACTAATGATTACACCCTAAGATCAGCTAGATGCAGACGAGAGTGTGTGTCCATGTGTCACTGTTGGACTAATGATTACACCCTAAGATCAGCTAGATGCAGACGAGTGTGTGTCCATGTGTCACTGTTGGACTAATGATTACACCCTAAGATCAGCTAGATGCAGACGAGAGTGTGTGTCCATGTGTCACTGTTGGACTAATGATTACACCCTAAGATCAGCTAGATGCAGACGAGTGTGTGTCCATGTGTCACTGTTGGACTAATGATTACACCCTAAGATCAGCTAGATGCAGACGAGAGTGTGTGTCCATGTGTCACTGTTGGACTAATGATTACACCCTAAGATCAGCTAGATGCAGACGAGAGTGTGTGTCCATGTGTCACTGTTGGACTAATGATTACACCCTAAGATCAGCTAGATGCAGGCGAGAGTGTGTGTCCATGTGTCACTGTTGGACTAATGATTACACCCTAAGATCAGCTAGATGCAGACGAGAGTGTGTGTCCATGTGTCACTGTTGGACTAATGATTACACCCTAAGATCAGCTAGATGCAGACGAGAGTGTGTGTCCATGTGTCACTGTTGGACTAATGATTACACCCTAAGATCAGCTAGATGCAGACGAGTGTGTGTCCATGTGTCACTGTTGGACTAATGATTACACCCTAAGATCAGCTAGATGCAGGCGAGAGTGTGTGTCCATGTGTCACTGTTGGACTAATGATTACACCCTAAGATCAGCTAGATGCAGACGAGAGTGTGTGTCCATGTGTCACTGTTGGACTAATGATTACACCCTAAGATCAGCTAGATGCAGACGAGAGTGTGTGTCCATGTGTCACTGTTGGACTAATGATTACACCCTAAGATCAGCTAGATGCAGACGAGAGTGTGTGTCCATGTGTCACTGTTGGACTAATGATTACACCCTAAGATCAGCTAGATGCAGACGAGTGTGTGTCCATGTGTCACTGTTGGACTAATGATTACACCCTAAGATCAGCTAGATGCAGACGAGTGTGTGTCCATGTGTCACTGTTGGACTAATGATTACACCCTAAGATCAGCTAGATGCAGACGAGAGTGTGTGTCCATGTGTCACTGTTGGACTAATGATTACACCCTAAGATCAGCTTGATGCAGACGAGAGTGTGTGTCCATGTGTCACTGTTGGACTAATGATTACACCCTAAGATCACTGTTACATTGAACTGGGTGAATATGAATGACAGTAACCTAAACCTGTCACTGTTACATTGAACTGGGTGAATATGAATGACAGTAACCTAAACCTGTCACTGTTACATTGAACTGGGTGAATATGAATGACAGTAACCTAAACCCATCACTGTTACATTGAACTGGGTGAATATGAATGACAGTAACCTAAACCCGTCACTGTTACATTGAACTGGGTGAATATGAATAACAGTAACCTAAACCTGTCACTGTTACATTGAACTGGGTGAAAATGAATGACAGTAACCTAAACCCATCACTGTTACATTGAACTGGGTGAATATGAATGACAGTAACCTAAACCCGTCACTGTTACATTGAACTGGGTGAATATGAATGACAGTAACCTAAACCCATCACTGTTACATTGAACTGGGTGAATATGAATGACAGTAACCTAAACCTGTCACTGTTACATTGAGCTGGGTGAATATGAATGACAGTAACCTAAACCTGTCACTGTTACATTGAACTGGGTGAATATGAATGACAGTAACCTAAACCCATCACTGTTACATTGAACTGGGTGAATATGAATGACAGTAACCTAAACCCGTCACTGTTACATTGAACTGGGTGAATATGAATGACAGTAACCTAAACCCATCACTGTTACATTGAACTGGGTGAATATGAATGACAGTAACCTAAACCCGTCACTGTTACATTGAACTGGGTGAATATGAATGACAGTAACCTAAACCTGTCACTGTTACATTGAACTGGGTGAATATGAATGACAGTAACCTAAACCCATCACTGTTACATTGAACTGGGTGAATATGAATGACAGTAACCTAAACCAATCACTGTTACATTGAACTGGGTGAATATGAATGACTGTAACCTAAACCTGTCACTGTTACATTGAACTGGGTGAATATGAATGACTGTAACCTAAACCCATCACTGTTACATTGAACTGGGTGAATATGAATGACAGTAACCTAAACCAATCACTGTTACATTGAACTGGGTGAATGACAGTAACCTAAACCCATCACTGTTACATTGAACTGGGTGAATATGAATGACAGTAACCTAAACCTGTCACTGTTACATTGAACTGGGTGAATATGAATGACAGTAACCTAAACCTATCGCTGTTACATTGAACTGGGTGAATATGAATGACAGTAACCTAAACCAATCACTGTTACATTGAACTGGGTGAATGACAGTAACCTAAACCCATCACTGTTACATTGAACTGGGTGAATATGAATGACAGTAACCTAAACCCATCACTGTTACATTGAACTGGGTGAATGACAGTAACCTACACCTATCACTGTTACATTGAACTGGGTGAATGACAGTAACCTAAACCCGTCACTGTTACATTGAACTGGGTGAATATGAATGACAGTAACCTAAACCCGTCACTGTTACATTGAGCTGGGTGAATATGAATGACAGTAACCTAAACCCATCACTGTTACATTGAACTGGGTGAATGACAGTAACCTAAACCCATCACTGTTACATTGAACTGGGTGAATATGAATGACAGTAACCAAAACCCATCACTGTTACATTGAACTGGGTGAATATGAATGACATGAACCTAAACCTGTCACTGTTACATTGAACTGGGTGAATATGAATGACAGTAACCTAAACCTGTCGCTGTTACATTGAACTGGGTGAATATGAATGACAGTAACCTAAACCCGTCACTGTTACATTGAACTGGGTGAATGACAGTAACCTAAACCTGTCACTGTTACATTGAGCTGGGTGAATATGAATGACAGTAACCTAAACCTGTCGCTGTTACATTGAACTGGGTGAATATGAATGACAGTAACCTAAACCCGTCACTGTTACATTGAACTGGGTGAATGACTGGGTGAATATGAATGTAACCTAAACCTGTCGTAACCTAAACCCATCACTGTTACATTGAACTGGGTGAATATGAATGACAGTAACCTAAACCTGTCACTGTTACATTGAACTGGGTGAATGACAGTAACCTAAACCCATCACTGTTACATTGAACTGGGTGAATATGAATGACAGTAACCTAAACCTATCACTGTTACATTGAACTGGGTGAATGACAGTAACCTAAACCGGTCACTGTTACATTGAACTGGGTGAATATGAATGACAGTAACCTAAACCTGTCACTGTTACATTGAACTGGGTGGATGACAGTAACCTAAACCCATCACTGTTACATTGAACTGGGTGAATATCAATGACAGTAACCTAAACCCATCACTGTTACATTGAACTGGGTGAATGACAGTAATAAACCCATCACTGTTACATTGAACTGGGTGAATATGAATGACAGTAACCTAAACCCATCACTGTTACATTGAACTGGGTGAATATCAATGACAGTAACCTAAACCTGTCACTGTTACATTGAACTGGGTGAATATCAATGACAGTAACCTAAACCCATCACTGTTACATTGAACTGGGTGAATGACAGTAACCTAAACCTGTCACTGTTACATTGAGCTGGGTGAATATGAATGACAGTAACCTAAACCCATCACTGTTACATTGAACTGGGTGAATGACAGTAACCTAAACCTGTCACTGTTACATTGAACTGGGTGAATATCAATGACAGTAACCTAAACCTGTCACTGTTACATTGAACTGGGTGAATATGAATGACAGTAACCTAAACCTGTAACTGTTACATTGAACTGGGTGAATGACAGTAACCTAAACCTGTCACTGTTACATTGAACTGGGTGAATATGAATGACAGTAACCTAAACCTGTAACTGTTACATTGAACTGGGTGAATGACAGTAACCTAAACCTATCACTGTTACATTGAACTGGGTGAATATGAATGACAGTAACCTAAACCTGTCAACGTTACATTGAACTGGGTGAATATGAATGACAGTAACCTAAACCTATCACTGTTACATTGAACTGGGTGAATGACAGTAACCTAAAACCATCACTGTTACATTGAACTGGGTGAATATGAATGACAGTAACCTAAACCTGTCACTGTTACATTGAACTGGTGAATATGAATGACAGTAACCTAAACCATCACTGTTACATTGAACTGGGTGAATATGAATGACAGTAACCTAAACCTGTCACTGTTACATTGAACTGGGTGAATATGAATGACAGTAACCTAAACCTGTCACTGTTACATTGTTACATTGAACTGGGTGAATGGCAGTAACCTAAAACCACTGGAACTGGATGAATGAATGACAGTAACCTAAACCTGTCACTGACATTGAACTGGGTGTAACCTAAACCTGTCACTGTTACATTGAACTGGGTGAATATGAATGACAGTAACCTAAACCTGTCACTGTTACATTGAACTGGGTGAATGGCAGTAACCTAAAACCATCACTGTTACATTGAACTGGATGAATGACAGTAACCTAAACCCATCACTGTTACATTGAACTGGGTGAATGACAGTAACCTAAAACCATCACTGTTACATTGAACTGGGTGAATATGAATGACAGTAACCTAAACCCATCACTGTTACATTGAACTGGGTGAATGACAGTAACCTAAAACCATCACTGTTACATTGAACTGGGTGAATATGAATGACAGTAACCTAAAACCATCACTGTTACATTGAACTGGGTGAATATGAATGACAGTAACCTAAACCTGTCACTGTTACATTGAGCTGGGTGAATATGAATGACAGTAACCTAAACCTGTCACTGTTACATTGAACTGGGTGAATATGAATGACAGTAACCTAAACCTGTCACTGTTACATTGAACTGGGTGATGAATGACAGTAACCTAAACCCGTCACTGTTACATTGAACTGGGTGAATATGAATGACTAAACCATGTCACTGTTACATTGAACTGGGTGAATGACAGTAACCTAAACCTGTCACTGTTACATTGAACTGGGTGAATGACAGTAACCTAAACCTCCCTGTCACTGTTACATTGAACTGGGTGAATATGAATGACAGTAACCTAAACCTGTCACTGTTACATTGAACTGGGTGAATATGAATGACAGTAACCTAAACCCGTCACTGTTACATTGAACTGGGTGAATATGAATGACAGCCATCCGATACGACATAAAACCAAGATCATTTAAAAAACCTGAATTGTTCTCCTTCTCTGTCTCTCTCTCCCTCTCTCTCTCTCCCTCCCTCGGTCCTCCCTCCCTCTCCCTCCCTTGCTCCCTCCCTCCTCCCTCCCCTCTCTCTCCCTCCCCTCTCCCTCCCTCCCTCCCTCCCCTCCCTCCCTCCCTCCCTCCCTCCCTCCCATCCTCCCTCCCTCCCTCCCTCCCTCCCTCCCTCCCTCCCTCCCATCCTCCCTCCCCCATCCTCCCTCCCTCCCTCCCTCCCTCCCTCCCTCCCTCCCTTCCTCCCTCCCTCCCTCCCTCCCTCCCTCCTCCCTCCCTCCCTCCCTCCCTCCCTTCCTCCCTCCCTCCCATCCTCCCTCCCTCCCTCTCTCCCTCCCTCCCTCCCTCCCTCCCCCTCCCTCTCTCCCTCCCTCCCTCCCTCCCTCCCATCCTCCCTCCCTCCCTCCCCCTCCCTCCCTCCCTCCCTCCCTCCCATCCCTCCCTCCCTCCCTCCCTCCCTCCCTCCTCCCTCCCTCCCTCCCTCCCTCCCTCCCTCCCTCCCTCCCTCCCTCCCTCCCTCCCTCCCTCCCTTCCTCCCTCCCTCCCTCCTCCCTCCCTCCCTCCCTCCCCTCTCCCTCCCTCCCTCCCTCCTCCCTCCCCCTCCCTCCCTCCCTCCCTCCCTCCCTCCTCTCCCTCCCTCCCTCCCTCCCTCCCTCCCTCCCTCCCTCCCTCCCTCCCTCCCTCCCTCCTCCTCCCTCCCTCCCTCCCTCCCTCCCTCCCTCCCTCTCTCCTCCCTCCTCCCTCCCTCCCTCCCTCCCTCCCTCCCTCCTCCTCTCCCTCCCTCCCTCCCTCCTCTCTCCCTCCCTCCCTCCCTCCCTCCCTCCCTCCCTCCCTCCCATCCCTCCCTCCCTCCCTCCTCCCTCCCTTCCTCCCTCCCTCCCATCCTCCCTCCCTCCCTCCCTCCCTCCCCTCTCCCATCCCTCCTCCCTCCCTCCCTCCCTCCCTCCCTCTCTCCCTCCCTCCCTCCCTCCCCCTCCCTCCCTCCCTCCCTCCCCCCTCCCTCCCTCCCTCTCTCCCTCCCTCCCTCCCTCCCTCCCTCCCTCCCCTCCCCCTCCCTCCCTCCCTCCCTCCCCCCTCTCCCTCCCTCTCTCCCTCCCCTCCCCCTCCCTCCCTCCCTCCCTCCCTCCCTCCCTCCCTCCCTCCCCCTCCCTCCCTCCTCCCTCCCTCCCTCCCTCTCTCCCTCCCTCCCTCCCTCCCCCTCCCTCCCTCCCTCCCTCCCTCCCTCCCTCCCCTCCCTCCTCCCTCCCTCCCCCTCCCTCCTCCCTCCCTCCCTCCCTCCCTCCCTCCCTCCCTTCCTCCCTCCCTCCCTCCCATCCTCCCTCCCTCCCTCCCATCCTCCTCCCTCCCCTCCCTCCCTCCCTCCCTCCCTCCCTCCCTCCCTCCCTCCCTCCCTCCTCTCTCCCTCCCTCCCATCCTCCCTCCCTCCCTCCCTTCCTTCCCTCCCTCCCTCCCTCCTCCCTCCCTCCCTCCCTCCCTCCCTCCCTCCCTCCTCCCTCCCTCCCTCCCTCCCTCCCTCCCTCCCTCCCTCCCTCCTCCCTCCTCCCTCCCTCCCTCTCTCCCTCCCCCTCCTCTCCCTCGAGAGGATCCTCCCTTTCTCTCCCTCCCTCCCTCCCTCCCCCTCCCTCCCTCCCCCTCTCCCTCCTCCATCCTCCCTGGAATCCCTCCCATCCCCTCCCTCCCTCCCTTAAAATCCTCCCCTCCCTCCCTCCCTCCTCCCCTCCTCCCCCTCCCTCCCTCCCCTCCCTCCCTCCCTCCCTAAATCCCTCCCTCCCTCCCTCCCTCCCTCCCTCCCTCCCCTCCCTCCTCCCCCTCCCTAATCCTCCCATCAAACTATAACTTCCCCCTCCCTAATTCCTATCCATCTTTACATCATATTAACATCTCTCCCTCCCTCCCTCCCAGATATCTCCCTCCCTAGAGGAGTCCCAGACATCAGGAGAGACTAGAGTCCAGACATCTCCCTTCCTCTCTCCCTCCCTCCAGACATCAGGATCCTAGAGTCCCTTCAGGAGAGAGAGGAGTCCTCCCATCTCCCTCCCTCCCATCCTCCCTCCATCCTCCCTCCCTCCAGGAGTCCCATCCTCCCTCCCAGTCAGACATCCCTCCCTCCCTCCAGACATCCATCCATCCCATCCTCCCTCAGACATCCCATCCTCCAGACTTCCTCCCTCCCTCCCTCCCTCCATCCCTCCCTCCCTCCCTCTCTCCCACCATCAGGAGAGTGGTCCAGACATCAGGAGAGACTAATCCAGACATCAAACTATAACTAGGTACCAGTGTAATTCACTATACATCTTTACATCATATTAACATCAGGAGAGACGAGGAGTCCAGACATCAGGAGAGACAGACATCAGGAGTCCAGACATCAGGAGAGACTAGAGTCCAGACATCAGGAGAGACGAGAGGAGTCCAGACATCAGGAGAGACTAGAGTCCAGACATCAGGAGAGAGAGAGGAGTCCAGACATCAGGAGAGACGAGAGGAGTCCAGACATCAGGAGAGACTAGAGGAGTCCAGACATCAGGAGAGAGGAGTCCAGACATCAGGAGAGACTAGAGGAGTCCAGACATCAGAAGTCCAGACATCAGGAGAGAGGAGTCCAGACATCAAGAGAGACGAGAGGAGTCCAGACATCAGGAGTCAGAGGAGTCCAGACATCAGGGAGACTAGAGGAGTCCAGACATCAGGAGAGAGGAGTCCAGACATCAGGGAGAGACTAGAGGAGTCCAGACATCAGGAGAGACAAGAGGAGTCCAGACATCAGGAGAGAGAGAGGAGTCCAGACATCAGGGAGACAAGAGGAGTCCAGACATCAGGAGAGACAAGATGAGTCCAGACATCAGGAGAGACAAGAGGAGTCCAGACATCAGGAGAGACGAGAGGAGTCCAGACATCAGGAGAGACGAGAGGAGTCCAGACATCAGGAGAGACAAGATGAGTCCAGACATCAGGAGAGACTAGAGGAGTCCAGACATCAGGAGAGACAAGAGGAGTCCAGACATCAGGAGAGACAAGATGACTCCAGACATCAGGAGAGACAAGATGAGTCCAGACAACAGGAGAGACAAGAGGAGTCCAGACATCAGGAGAGACCAAAGGAGTCCAGACATCAGGAGAGACTAGAGGAGTCCAGACATCAGGAGAGAAAAGAGGAGTCCAGACATCAGGAGAGACTAGAGGAGTCAGACATCAGGAGAGACGAGAGGAGTCCAGACATCAGGAGAGAGGAGTCCAGACATCAGGAGGAGAGAGGAGTCCAGACATCAGGAGAGAAAGAGGAGTCCAGACATCAGGAGAGACTAGAGGAGTCCAGACATCAGGAGAGAAAAGAGGAGTCCAGACATCAGGAGAGACAAGATGAGTCCAGACATCAGGAGAGACAAGAGGAGTCCAGACATCAGGAGAGACAAGATGAGTCCAGACATCAGGAGAGACAAGAGGAGTCCAGACATCAGGAGAGACAAGAGGAGTCCAGACATCAGGAGAGACAAGAGGAGTCCAGACATCAGGAGAGACAAGATGAGTCCAGACATCAGGAGAGACTAGAGGAGTCCAGACATCAGGAGAGAAAAGAGGAGTCCAGACATCAGGAGAGACTAGAGGAGTCCAGACATCAGGAGAGAAAAGATGAGTCCAGACATCAGGAGAGACCAAAGGAGTCCAGACATCAGGAGAGACAAGATGAGTCCAGACATCAGGAGAGACCAAAGGAGTTCAGACATCAAGAGAGACTAGAGGAGTCCAGACATCAGGAGAGACTAGAGGAGTCCAGACATCAGGAGAGACTAGAGGAGTCCAGACATCAGGAGAGACTAGAGGAGTCCAGACATCAGGAGAGACAAGATGAGTCCAGACATCAGGAGAGACAAGATGAGTCCAGACATCAGGAGAGACTAGAGGAGTCCAGACATCAGGAGAGAAAAGGGGAGTCCAGACATCAAGAGAGACTAGAGGAGTCCAGACATCAGGAGAGACCAAAGGAGTCCAGACATCAGGAGAGACTAGATGAGTCCAGACATCAGGAGAGACTAGATGAGTCCAGACATCAGGAGAGACTAGAGGAGTCCAGACATCAGGAGAGACTAGAGGAGTCCAGACATCAGGAGAGACAAGAGGAGTCCAGACATCAGGAGAGACTAGAGGAGTCCAGACATCAGGAGAGAAAAGGGAGTCCAGACATCAGGAGAGAAAAGGGGAGTCCAGACATCAGGAGAGACCAGAGGAGTTCAGACATCAAGAGAGACTAGAGGAGTCCAGACATCAAGAGAGACAAGAGGAGTCCAGACATCAGGAGAGACCAAAGGAGTTCAGACATCAAGAGAGACTAGAGGAGTCCAGACAACAGGAGAGACTAGAGGAGTCCAGACATCAGGAGAGACCAAAGGAGTTCAGACATCAAGAGAGACTAGAGGAGTCCAGACATCAAGAGAGACAAGAGGAGTCCAGACATCAGGAGAGACCAAAGGAGTTCAGACATCAAGAGAGACTAGAGGAGTCCAGACATCAGGAGAGAAAAGAGGAGTCCAGACATCAGGAGAGACCAAAGGAGTTCAGACATCAAGAGAGACTAGAGGAGTCCAGACAACAGGAGAGACTAGAGGAGTCCAGGCATCAGGAGAGACCAGAAGAGTTCAGACATCAAGAGAGACTAGAGGAGTCCAGACATCAAGAGAGACAAGAGGAGTCCAGACATCAGGAGAAACAAGATGACTCCAGACATCAGGAGAAACAAGAGGAGTCCAGACATCAGGAGAGACTAGAGGAGTCCAGACATCAGGAGAGACTAAGGTCTAGAGGAGTCCAGACATCAGGAGAAACAAGAGGAGTCCAGACATCAGGAGAAACAAGAGGAGTCCAGACATCAGGAGAGACAAGAGGTCTCAGTCCTAGCTAGGTGTAATAAGGTCTCAGCCATAGCTAGGTGTTGTAATCGGGTCTCAGTCCGAGCTAGGTGTTGTAATAAGGTCTCAGTCCTAGCTAGGTGTTGTAATACGACCTCAGTCCTAGCTAGGTGTTGTAATAAGACCTCAGCCCTAGCTAGGCGTTGTAAGGTCTCAGTGCTAGCTAGGTGGTGTAATAAGGTCTCAGTCCTAGCTAGGTGTTGTAATAAGACCTCAGCCCTAGCTAGGTGTTGTAATAAGGTCTCAGTCCTAGCTAGGTGTAATAAGGTCTCAGTAATAGCTAGGTGTTGTAATAAGATATCAGCCGTAGCTAGGTGTTGTAATAAGGTCTCAGCCCGAGCTAGGTGTTGTAATAAGGTCTCAGTCCTAGCTAGGTGTTGTAATACGGTCTCCTAGCTAGGTGTTGTAATACGACCTCAGTCCTAGCTAGGTGTTGTAATAAGACCTCAGCCCTCGCTAGGCGTTGTAAGGTCTCAGTGCTAGCAAGGTGTAATAAGGTCTCACCTCTAGCTAGGTGTTGTAATAAGACCTCAGTCCTAGCTAGGTGTTGTAATAAGACCTCAGTCCTAGCTAGGCGTTGTAAGGTCTCAGTGCTAGCTAGGTGGTGTAATAAGGTCTCAGTCCTAGCTAGGTGTTGTAATAAGACCTCAGCCCTAGCTAGGTGTTGTAATAAGGTCTCACCTCTAGCTAGGCGTTGTAAGGTCTCAGTGCTAGCTAGGTGGTGTAATAAGGTCTCAGTCCTAGCTAGGTGTTGTAATAAGACCTCAGCCCTAGCTAGGTGTTGTAATAAGGTCTCACCTCTAGCTAGGTGTTGTAATAAGGATTCACCTCTAGCTAGGTGTTGTAATAAGGTCTCACCTCTAGCTAGGTGTTGTAATAAGGTCTCAGCCCTAGCTAGGTGTTGTAATAAGGTCTCAATCCTAGCTAGGTGTTGTAATAAGGTCTCAGTCCTAGCTAGGTGTTGTAATAAGGTCTCACCTCTAGCTAGGTGTTGTAATAAGGTCTCACCTCTAGCTAGGTGTTGTAATAAGGTCTCAGCCCTAGCTAGGTGTTGTAATAAGGTCTCAACCCTAGCTAGGTGTTGTAATAAGGTCTCAGTCCTAGCTAGGTGTTGTAATAAGGTCTCAACCCTAGCTAGGCGTTGTAATAAGGTCTCAACCCTAGCTAGGTGTTGTAATAAGGTCTCAGTCCTAGCTCGGTGTTGTAATAAGGTCTCACCCTAGCTAGGCGTTGTAATAAGGTCTCAACCCTAGCTAGGTGTTGTAATAAGGTCTCAGTCCTAGCTAGGTGTTGTAATAAGGTCTCAACCCTAGCTAGGTGTTGTAATAAGGTCTCAAAACTAGCTAGGTGTTGTAATAAGGTCTCAACCCTAGCTAGGTGTTGTAATAAGGTCTCAACCCTAGCTAGGTGTTGTAATAAGGTCTCAACCCTAGCTAGGTGTTGTAATAAGGTCTCAACCCTAGCTAGATGTTGTAATAATTTCTCACCTCTAGCTAGGTGTTGTAATAAGGTCTCACCTCTAGCTAGGTGTTGTAATAAGGTCTCAGCCCTAGCTAGGTGTTGTAATAAGATCTCAACCCTAGCTAGGTGTTGTAATAAGGTCTCAGTCCTAGCTAGGTGTTGTAATAAGGTCTCAGCCCTAGCTAGGTGTTGTAATAAGGTCTCAACCCTAGCTAGGTGTTGTAATAAGGTCTCAACCCTAGCTAGGTGTTGTAATAAGGTCTCAACCCTAGCTCGGTGTTGTAATAAGGTCTCAACCCTAGCTAGGCATTGTAATAAGGTCTCAACCCTAGCTAGGTGTTGTAATAAGGTCTCAGTCCTAGCTAGGTGTTGTAATACGGTCTCAACCCTAGCTAGGTGTTGTAATAAGGTCTCAACCCTAGCTAGGTGTTGTAATAAGGTCTCAACCCTCGCTAGGTGTTGTAATAAGGTCTCAACCCTAGCTAGGTGTTGTAATAAGGTCTCAACCCTCGCTAGGTGTTGTAATAAGGTCTCAGTCCTAGCTAGGTGTTGTAAAAGGTCTCAGCCCAAGCTAGGTGTTGTAATAAGGTCAAGTAAGGCCACTCCAAAATGAAAAATGTGCAGTTGTCTGTAGAAGTGGTCTGTTTAAATACGGTTAGTGCTGATAAGGAACAAGGCTAACTTTCATTTGTATTCATCGTAATTAACTTAATCATTCCCAGGGGGAAATAAGAGTTCAAAGTGCATGGATAATACCCCCAGATGCTGTTACAACAGCATTTCTTGTGGTTGTATTTCTATCAAAAGCCTCAGTCTAGGGCCCGCCCGTCAACACTGTTATGATTACGGGCCTAAAGGTGAACGTTTCCTCAAGGCCCTGACCTTGAGGTCAGTCAATAATGGTTTTCAGAGGAAGCTGATCCTAGATCTGTATACTTAAGGTGCACCGAAGAAGAGAGATAAGATAATGTTTGCTTTTATTGTAAAGAACTTTCTGTTTGGAGGGAGGAATAAAATGAGCAGCACTCGAGGGTACGTCAAAACTGATCATGTGATTTACTCGAACACTTCAGAGAAAGCAAAAGCAAAAACAATCTCATACTAATACCAAACTAGGACTATAATGTATAATGTAATGTATATATATATAGGAAGCCTAGTGGTTAGACTAGTAACCGAAAGGTTGCAAGTTCAAATCCCCCAAGCTGACAAGGTAGAAATCTGTCATTCCGCCCCTGAACAAGACAGTTAACCCACTGTTCCCCTGAACAAGGCAGTTAACCCACTGTTCCCCTGAACAAGGCAGTTAACCCACTGTTCCCCTGAACAAGGCAGTTAACCCACTGTTCCCCTGAACAAGGCAGTTAACCCACTGTTCCCCTGAACAAGGCAGTTAGTCTACTGTAAACCACTGTTCCCCTGAACAAGGCAGTTAACCCACTGTTCCCCTGAACAAGGCAGTTAACCCACTGTTCTCCTGAACAAGGCAGTTAACCCACTGTTCCCTGAACAAGGCAGTCTAACCCACTGTTCCCCTGAACAAGGCAGTTAAACCACTATTCCCCTGAACAAGGCAGTTAACCCACTGTTCCCCTGAACAAGGCAGTTAACCCACTGTTCCCCTGAACAAGGCAGTTAACCCACTGTTCCCCTGAACAAGGCAGTTAACCCACTGTTCCCCTGAACAAGGCAGTTAACCCACTGTTCCCCTGAACAAGGCAGTTAACCCACTGTTCCCCTGAACAAGGCAGTTAACCCACTGTTGTTCTGTTCCCCTGAACAAGGCAGTTAACCCACTGTTCTCCTGAACAAGGCAGTTAACCCACTGTTCCCCTGAACAAGGCAGTTAACCCACTGTTCCCCTGAACAAGGCAGTTAACCCACTGTTCCCTGAACAAGGCAGTTAACCCACTGTTCCCCTGAACAAGGCAGTTAACCCACTGTTATAATGAACAAGACAGTTAACCCACTGAACAAGGCAGTTAACCCAGTATTTCCCTGAACAAGGCAGTTAACCCACTGTTAGGCCCTGAACAAGACAGTTAACCCACTGAACAAGGCAGTTCCCCTGAACAAGGCAGTTAACCCACTGTTCCCCTGAACAAGGCAGTTAACCCACTGTTCCCCTGAACAAGGCAGTTAACCCACTGTTCCCCTGAACAAGGCAGTTAACCCACTGTTCCCCTGAACAAGGCAGTTAACCCACTGTTCCCCTGAACAAGGCAGTTAACCCACTGTTCCCTGAACAAGGCAGTTAACCCACTGTTCCCCTGAACAAGGCAGTTAACCCACTGTTCCCCTGAACAAGGCAGTTAACCCACTGTTCCCCTGAACAAGGCAGTTAACCCACTGTTCCCCTGTTCCCCTGAACAAGGCAGTTAACCCACTGTTGAACAAGGCATAAATGAACAAGGCAGTTAACCCACTGTTCCCCTGAACAAGGCAGTTAACCCACTGTTATCCCCTGAACAAGGCAGTTAACCCACTGTTCCCCTGAACAGTTAGCCAATGTCAGTCCCCTGCAGTTAACCCTGTGGGGCCTGTTCCCCTGAACAAGGCAGTTAACCCACTGTTCCCCTGAACAAGACAGTTAACCCAGTGTTCCCCTGAACAAGACAGTTAACCCACTGTTCCCCTGAACAAGGCAGTTAACCCACTGTTCCCCTGAACAAGGCAGTTAACCCACTGTTCCCCTGAACATGTAGGCTAAGTTAGGGATAATGTAGGTAGTATTAGTCACTGGACAGACTGTAATGAACAAGGCAGTGTAGTCTACTGTTCCCCTAACAAGGCATTAATATAGGGTAACTGAACAAGGCAGTTATACAGTTCCCCTGACATGTAGGCAGTTAACCCACTGTTCCCCTGAAGGTCATTAACCCAGTTCTCCTGACATTTAGGGATAATGTAGTATATTACAGGACAGACTGTATTCAGTCTAGTGTAACTGTAAGGTAAGATCAGGATATGTAGGGTAATGTAGGGTACAAGACATGTAGGGTAATCAGTCATAGGAGTAGGTAATGTAGTGTATACAGACATGGGGTATAGGATATGTAGGTAATGTAGGTACAAGTATGTAGGATCATGTAAACAGGGCATGTAGGGTAATGTAGGGCATACAGGACATGTATGGTAATGTAGAGTCTACAGGACACAAGGGTAATGTAGGGTAATGTAGAGTCTACAGGACAAGAATGGTAATGTAGAGTTTACAGGACACATAGGGTAATGTAGAGTCTACAGGACACGTAGGGTAATGTAGAGTTTACAGGACACGTAGGGTAATGTAGAGTCTACAGGACACGTAGGGTAATGTAGGGTATAAATTACTCTGCAGATAGTCACTCCAGAGACACAAGCTCTGTTACACCATCTCTCCCTGTTTCACAGAAATGAAACACTCGCTCTACCACGCACACACACACACACACACACACAAACACAAACACACACACACGGGTGATTAGTGTCTTGTGACAGTTTTAAGTGATCTGTGTTTGTTTTGACAGTTTGCTGTGGCAGTTTGTTGCGACAGTGTGTTCTGACAGTGTGTGTGTGTGTGTGTGTGTGTGTGTGTGTGTGTGTGTGTGTGTGTGTGTGTGGACAAACATTATCCCAATTTATGCTGAATAATGGGAACAATAATGGATAAAATCAAATTTAAAACATCAACACAGCACGCAAAACTTAAAATAACTGTAAAAATAGTATTCAGTCTACTGTAAACCTGTAGGCCTATTGTAATCTACTGTAAACCTGTAGGCCTATAGTATTCAGTCTACTGTAAACCTGTAGGCCTATAGTATTCAGTCTACTGTAAACCTGTAGGCCTATAGTATTCAGTCTACTGTAAACCTGTAGGCCTATAGTATTCAGTCTACTGTAAACCTGTAGGCCTATAGTATTAGTCTACTGTAAACCTGTAGGCCTATAGTATTCAGTCTACTGTAAACCTGTAGGCCTATAGTATTCAGTCTACTGTAAACCTGTGTAGTATTCAGTCTACTGTAAACCTGTATAGTATTCAGTCTACTGTAAACCTGTAGGCCTATAGTATTCAGTCTACTGTAAACCTGTAGGCCTATAGTATTCAGTCTACTGTAAACCTGTAGGCCTATAGTATTCAGTCTACTGTAAACCTGTAGGCCTATAGTATTCAGTCTACTGTAAACCTGTAGGCCTATAGTATTCAGTCTACTGTAAACCTGTAGGCCTATAGTATTCAGTCTACTGTAAACCTGTAGGCCTATAGTATTCAGTCTACTGTAAACCTGTAGGCCTATAGTATTCTGTAAAGTCTACTGTAAACCTGTAGGCCTATAGTATTCAGTCTACTGTAAACCTGTGGGGCCTATAGTATTCAGTCTACTGTAAACCTGTAGGCCTATAGTATTCAGTCTACTGTAAACCTGTAGGCCTATAGTATTCAGTCTACTGTAAAAGTCCTAGGTAAAGCCCTGCCTTATCTCAGCTCACTGGTCACCATAGCATTCAGCACTCCATCAGGTATATCTCTCTGGTCATCCCCAAAGCCATTCTTCCCCGCCTTTCCTTCCAGTTCTCTCTGCCAATGACTGGAACGAACTACAAAAAGCACTGAAACTGGAAACGCTTATCTCCCTCACTAGCTTTAAGCACCAACTGTCAGAGCAGCTCACAGATTACTGCACCTGTACATAGCCCACCTATAATTTAGCCCAAACAACTACCTCTGTCCCTACTGTATTTAATTTATTTATTTATTTTGCTCCTTTGCACCCCATTATTTGTATCTCTACTTTGCACATTCTTCCATTGCAAATCTACCATTCCAGTGTTTTACTTGCTATATTGTATTTACTTTGCCACCATGGCCTTTTTTTGCCTTTACCTCCCTTATCTCACCTCATTTGCTCACATCGTATATAGACTTGTTTATACTGTATTATTGACTGTATGTTTGTTTTGCTCCATGTGTAACTCTGTGTTGTTGTTTGTGTCGAACTGCTTTGCTTTATCTTGACCAGGTCACAATTGTAAATGAGAACTTGTTCTCAACTAGCCTACCTGGTTAAATAAATAGGTGAAATAAATTTTAAAAACTTTCATCTTCTGCACATCTACCACTCCAGTGTTTAATTGCTATATGGTAATTATTTCTCCTCTATGGCCTATTTATTGCCTTACCTCCCTCATCTTACTACATTTGCACACACTGCACATAGATTTTTCTATTGTGTTATTGACTGTACACAATAGGAAAAGTCTTTATTCCATGTGTAACTCTGTGTTGTTGTTTGTGTCGCGGTGCTAAGCTTTATCTTGGCCAGGTCGCAGTTGTAAATGAGAACTTGTTCTCAACTAGCCTACCTGGTTAAATAAAAGTGAAATAAATAAAATGTCTCAAACTCCGGTTGTGAGGGATGAGGAGCGGCGTGTGCTGCACCGGTGTCGTGAGAGGCTAACAGTCACCGGCAGGGAATTTAGAACAACTTCAAGAAAAATAACTTTAAAGCATTACTTAAGTCGTTTTCAAGGGTATCTATACTTCGCTATTTATATTTTGGACATATTTAGCTTTTATTTCACTACATTCCTGACGAAAAGTACATACATTTGACCGAATCCCTTTTTCCCCTGACACTCAACATATATTTACAATTATTTTACAATTATTTTTCTCTTTTTTTTAAAATGTTCTTTTACGGAAAAACGTTTCAAATTATTTATACTTTTACTTTTGATACTTAAGTATATTTAAAAAAAAACAACAACAACAAATACTTTTAGACTTTTACTTAAGTAGACGATTTCTGTCATGAACGTTTAAAAAAGATTATGTAAAAAAGCAGTTCCGAAAACCATCCGCCGCTTCTCCGAATGTGGTCACAAGTCTATTATGGGGGAAGGGCATCAGATAAACTGAAACTGACGTGGATTCACAACGAGACTGTTTGAAAAGTGAAGAGACTGGGGCTTTTTCTGTGAAGCGACAGTTTTACTATAAATGTTGACTGGAAGCGAAACCCGCCAGAGAGAAGCTAGAGCGACACCCCTGGTGGAGAGGACAGTTAACTGAGGGTTTCTCAGAAACGGTGTTCACTTTAAAACGAAAGCGAAACGGATGTGTGTTGGTGTAGTGTACGGTCCTGAACGTTTATTTAGCTCCTTACCGATCACCAGCGGACAGATGATCAAACCTTCAAGGAGAGAGAGGATGTGAAAGACGATGTGGATATACTATACCGTCGGATTACCGCGTCTTCTCTCTACTAGTTTGGACGTTTATTGATGATCAAGAACAGGATTAATACCGCTGTGATTAAAAACGGATTCTGCTTCGGAAAATATAAAAAGTGCATCAGAAAAAAAAGGACATTGCACTCGTTTTGCAAAACGGTAAGAATATTTTAACATGGCTGCCTATTGTGGATTTGACCTTTTTTTTCATCTTTCAAATAGATTTTAGTTTTGTTTCGCAACATTGACTATTGCGCAATTCAATTGCGACGTAATAACGTAACCTGACAATACACTATTTTCTACATAATAAATGAAATGTCATAAAATACATTTTTATTGTCAGTATAATATAAAATTTACGATTCCCCGTTTGCTTTTTTTGGGGGGACGGGACGAACTGAGACATATCAGTCAACATGACCAGCTTCAGAGTCGGGATGGTTCAAATCAATGTCAATTTACTCATTTATAAACAACAGTTGAGGTTTGACACAACATCTGTGGGACTATCGTTTGCTTTATAGCGGTAAGGTTGGGGCCAGTGAAACGGGACGAACTGAGATACATCTACTACTACGGACATATCTACTGCCATACAAACTACAACATTATTGTCTCGAGTCGAGTTAACTGTGAACAGCTTCAGAGTCGGGATGGTTCAAATCAATGTCAATTTACCAGGATGGAGAGGCAGCAGATGTTTATAATCCGCGTTTGTTCTCTTGGTCAGTTAGGTAGGCAGGCAGATACGGACAGACCCGGTAGGTTTAGGTAGGCAGGCAGATACAGACAGACCCGGTAGGTAGGCAGGCAGATGACAGACCCGGTAGGTAGGCAGGCAGATACAGACAGACCCGGTAGGTTGGGACCCTAGGTAGGCAGGCAGATACAGACAGACCCGGTAGGTTAAATGGTAGGTAGGCAGGCAGATAGGACAGACCCGGTAGGTTGGTAGGTAGGCAGGCAGATACAGACAGACCGGTAGGTTGGTAGGTAGGCAGGCAGATACGGACAGAGTAGGTAGGCAGGCAGATACAGACAGACCCGGTAGGTTGGTAGGTTGGCAGGCAGATACAGACAGACAGGCAGGCAGATACAGACAGACCCGGTAGGTTGGTAGGTAGGCAGGCAGATACAGACAGACAGGCAGGCAGGCAGATACAGACAGACCCGGTAGGTTGGTAGGTAGGCAGGCAGATACAGACAGACCCGGTAGGTTGGTAGGTAGGCAGGCAGATACAGACAGACAGGTTGGTATGGCAGGCAGATACAGACAGACAGTAGGTAGGCAGGCAGATACAGACAGACCCGGTAGGTTGGTAGGTAGGCAGGCAGATACAGACAGACCCGGTAGGTTGGTAGGTAGGCAGGCAGATACAGACAGACAGGCAGGCAGGATAGGCAGACAGATACAGGCAGGTAGGCAGGCAGATACAGGCAGGTACAGACAGCAGGCAGGCAGATACAGACAGGTAGGCAGACAGATAGACAGGCAGTAGGTACAGACAGATACAGACAGTTAGGCAGGCAGATACAGGCAGGTAGGCAGGCAGATACAGACAGGTAGGCAGGCAGATACAGACAGGTACAGGCAGGTAGGGCAGATACAGGCAGGTAGGCAGGCAGATACAGGCAGGTAGGCAGGCAGATACAGGCAGGCAGATACAGACAGGCAGATACAGACAGATACAGGCAGGTAGGCAGGCAGATACAGGCAGGTAGGCAGGCAGATACAGACAGGTAGGCAGGCAGATACAGGCAGGTAGGCAGACAGATACAGGCAGGTAGGCAGGCAGATACAGGCAGGTAGGCAGGCAGATACAGGCAGGTAGGCAGACAGATACAGGCAGGTAGGCAGGCAGATACAGGCAGGTAGGCAGACAGATGGCTGTAATGTTCTCTGATGTTGTTGTTTTAACTCACAGCGCTGTGTCGACTCGGTACGGCGTCTAACATTGATGTCATTGTACATAAGACTGACTTCTAGATGGACAGCTGTTTCTTAGCCTCGGCATGGGGCCTGTAGGCTGGGTCTCTGTAGAGCACTTTGTGACCACGAGGCCACTGAGGTACAAACAAACTAACAGTTAACGGTGGAGAGACAGACAGCAGATACAGGCACAGACAGACTGTAATGTTCTCTGATGTTGTTGTTTTAAGACAGACAGACATTGATGTCATTGTACATAAGAGACAGATGGACAGAGACAGACAGACAGACAGACAGACAGAGAGACAGACAGACAGAGAGACAGACAGACAGAGAGACAGACAGAGGGGTGTCATGGAAACTGTAGAGATAGGAGACATCCGTTGAACAGGGGTGGATTTTTCTATCTGTCTAATTTTCTTTATTTAAAAAAAAACAAACAAATGATGATGGAAACTGTGTATTTATTATTATTATTTTTTAAATAAATGAATTGCTTTTCTGGTTGGCTGGCAGGTTTCACCATTTACTGGAGTTCCAAGTAAATTATAGCAATCTCTCCATCCTTGTCAAATGTGACAAAACAAGCAGTCATTGTGTAGAGGATCATTGTACCACAATCTAAACCCTCTGTGAACTACATTTCCCATAAAACCTCAAATATTGTATTTTCAGCTGTTTGAAGCTGGTGATAGTAAAACTGCAAAAAAAAATGATTTTTTTATAGAATGGGAAGCATAGAAATAGAGCACATAGAACAGATGAACCGCTTCTTAGACTTGCTTTCAATGAGAATGACAGATCTATAGTTCACATTTCGTACATATTTGCAGCGTTAAATGGAAACGCACCATCGTAGGCAGCTGTCGTATTCTATTTTCTATGTAAAACTTTTCTAAATGTTGATTTAAAAAAAATATATATTAAAATAAATAATCACTGGACAAGTTAATGGAAACATAAATCTTATCAGAAGTAGTAGTAGTAGTAGTAGTAGTAGTGGTAGTAGTAGTGGTAGTAGTAGTAGCAGTAGTAGCAGTAGTAGTAGTAGTAGTAGCAGTAGTAGTAGTAGTAGCAGTAGCAGTAGTAGCAGCGGTAGTGGTGGTAGTGGTAGTGGTAGCAGTAGCAGTAGCAGTAGTAGTGGTAGTAGTAGTAGTAGTAGTGGTAGTAGTGGTAGTAGTAGCAGTAGTGGTAGTGGTAGTAGTAGTAGTAGTGGTAGTAGTAGTAGTAGTGGTAGTAGTGGTAGTAGTGGTAGTAGTAGTAGTAGTAGTAGTAGTGGTAGTAGTAGTAGTGGTAGTGGTAGTAGTAGTAGTAGTAGTAGTAGTAGTAGTAGTAGTAGTAGTCTGACAGTCTCTCTCTCTCTCTCTCTCAGGATGCCAGGGAGCTGTGTAGCGATGGGAGAGGGTTGGGACCGCTCTCCCCTGTAGGATGGTGGCTCACAGCGCTGTGGAAGAACAAGACACAACAACAAAAGCACCATCATCATCACCTTCTAGACCTCTTGGCGCCTCCTCCACCTTCTCCTCGACTCCACACTCGGACCACCACGCAACCTCACCACCATCGTCATCATCAGTCTCCCAGTCGCACTGTCAGCGCCCATCCAACCAGTGTGTGGCGTCCCCTATCCCAGGACCAGACCTGTTAGACCACCAGCCCCCTCTTCCCCTCCTGGACCCAGTGCCCACCCACTTTCCTCTGTTCTCCTGCAAGGTAGACTTCCTGTTGATCACCCGGACGGCCGCCATGTTGGAACGTTCCGGCTTCTACTGGGGCCCGCTAGGAGTGGAGGAGGTAATTACACAATCTTAGCAATCTTATCTAATCAGAATCTGGTTTCCTCTCGAGGTTTTCTTCCTGGGTTTTCTGGGCCTGTCTAGGGAGTTTTATTTCCTAGGTTTTCTGGGCCTGTCTAGGGAGTTTTATTTCCTAGGTTTTCTGGGCCTGTCTAGGGAGTTTTATTTCCTGGGTTTTCTGGGCCTGTCTAGGGAGTTTTATTTCCTAGGTTTTCTGGGCCTGTCTAGGGAGTTTTATTTCCTGGCCTGTCTAGGGAGTTTTATTTCCTGGCCACCGTGCTTCTACATCTGCATTTCTTGCTGTTTTTTTGTGTTTTTCGGTCCGGGTTTCTGTACAAGCACAAAAAAGGCTTTATAAAAATAAATTTGATTGATTGATCAAATGTTATTTATATAAACCTTGCACAACAATAAGTGTCAGAATAAAGGAACAGAGACAGCTGTCATTAATGTATTAAACTGATAAGAGATTTCAACGAGATGACATGAAGTTAAAGTAGAAGTCATTTTTTATTTCACAACCAAATCTTTTTGATGTTAATTCTGTCCTCCTCTTCCTCTCCTCCTCCTCTTCCTCCTCTCGCAGGCTCACAGTCGACTGAAGGACGTTGCCACGGGAACGTTCTTGATCCGGGACAGTCGTCAGAAAGACGTCTTCTTCACGCTGTCCTATCGCGCGGCCAGCGGCCCGGTCAGCGTACGCATCGTCTATAAGGGACAGCGGTTCAGCCTGGCAGGAAGTGAGCACTCTTTCCCCTGCCTCTTCCTCCTGCTCGAACACTACATTAATTCCTCTAAGAAAAGCCTGAGCGTTCCGTACAGGAAGCAGCGCCCTACGCTCCAGGAACTGTGCAGGAAACGCCTCGTGGAGTCGTGCGGCGGCGAGGCGGAACGGGTCGCCAGGGTCCCCGTCAACCCAGTCCTAAAACACTTCCTGTTAGAGTTCCCGTACAGGATATGATGTCACAGGGGATGCCGTTGAGGCGGGACTTGATTTGGATCGGGTCGGACCTGAAGAACTAGAGACCGGGTCGTGGTTAGAAACGAGGTCAGAGTTCAAAACCGAAACCCTATTCTCTAAATGGTGCACTACTTGACAGGGTCATAGGTCACACTTGGTCTGGGTTTGGGTTGATCCGGTTTGGTGGTGGTTCCTGGAGGATTTTAAGGGACCGTATAAATGTGGACAACGACAGGTTACGGAGCGACTGCATTAAAGAACCACCACCAGGGTTCTGGTTGTGTTCTGATCCGGGTCGCTGACCGCGTGAGGTGGACGGTTTGGTTAGTGGACTGGTTCTGCCGTTGTAGGCAGGGCTGGGTTCGCTGTAGCACGACAACTGAAGCACAGCATCAATACTTTACAATGTTTACAATCTTTACAACGACTGGGAATGTTTACGCTACACAATATTACAGTACTGTATGTATAACTGTGTACTATGTAGTACTAATAGGTATAACTGTGTACTCTCTGGTACTAACAGGTATAACTGTGTACTCTCTGGTACTAACAGGTATAACTGTGTACTCTCTGGTACTAACAGGTATAACTGTGTACTCTGGTAATAACAGGTATAACTGTGTACTCTCTAGTACTGCCGGGTATAACTGTGTACTATGTAGTACTAACGGGTATAACTGTGTACTCTCTGGTACTAACAGGTATAACTGTGTACTCTGGTACTAAGAGGTATAACTGTGTACTATGTAGTACTAATGAGTATAACTGTGTACTCTCTGGTACTAAGAGGTATAACTGTGTACTATGTAGTACTAATGAGTATAACTGTGTACTATGTAGTACTAATGAGTATAACTGTGTACTATGTAGTACTAATGAGTATAACTGTGTACTATGCATCATATCTGCTGTGCAGACTACCTCTATGGTTGTTTTAATGGATAATAAATATGACGTATATATTTCAGCCTCGTCTTCCTGTCGGTCTGTGTGTTGCTGTGAGACAATATTTTATTCTCTAATGCTCCTTATCAGTTAACAACAAATTCTTATTTTACAATGACGGTCCTACCGCCCCCTCCCCCCCTCCGGGTCGGACGTCAATTGTGATTATTGGACTCCGAAATCACGTCCGGGTTGTGATACAGCCCGGAATCGAACCAGGGTCTGTAGCGACGTCTCTAGCACTGATAATGCAGTGCCTTAGACCGATGCCCCACCCCCCGAGTGAAGACGAAGCCCAATCACAGATCTAGAACCAGCTAGTTTATAAAGCAGGAAGTAGTGACCTACACACAACAGTTAAACACAACCAGAGGTCAACTCACAACTCTTCGTTATTTATCAGACAGACAGACAGACAGACAGAGAGAGACGGACAGAGAGAGACGGACAGAGAGAGACGGACAGAGAGAGACGGACAGAGAGAGACAGACAGAGACGGACAGACAGAGAGAGACAGACAGAGAGAGACAGACAGAGACGGACAGACAGAGACGGACAGACAGAGAGACAGAGAGAGAGAGACGGACAGACAGAGAGACAGAGAGAGAGAGACGGACAGACAGAGAGAGACAGGTATAACAGACAGACACAGAGAGAGACAGTGTGTGTGGTTGCTGTGACAACACTGGGTACAGTAGGTAACCGCAGTGACACATCAATGTGACAGATGGGCTGAGCTATGATAGTAAACGCTCTGTGTGTGTGTGTGTGTGTGGGGGGGGTCTATTACAGGAACATGTAGAGAAGTGAAGAATCAGTAGGTCTGTCAGTGAAATACGTTTCTGTCAGAAGAAGGAGGGGAACCAGAATGTCTCGGCGTGTGGGTGGTGTGTGTGGTTAGTCAGAACGGCCAGTAATGACTGATAAAGGTGAAAGGTCGATAACCTTCGTTGTAAATGATCTGATAATAATGACGAGGAGGGAAACACAAACCTGTCAAATTACTATCAGATGATTCAATACAGAACCAGGACCAATACAGAACCAGGACCAATACAGAACCAGGACCAATACAGAACCAGGACCAATACAGAACCAGACGACTGGTCACATTACTATCAGATGATTCAATACAGAACCAGGACCAATACAGAACCAGACGACTGGTCACATTACTATCAGATGATTCAATACAGAACCAGGACCAATACAGAACCAGACGACTGGTCACATTACTATCAGATGATTAAATACAGAACCAGGACCAATACAGAACCAGGACCAATACAGAACCAGGACCAATACAGAACCAGGACCAATACAGAACCAGGATCAATACAGAACCAGGATCAATACAGAACCAGACGACTGGTCACATTACTATCAGATGATTCAATATAGAACCAGGACCAATACAGAACCAGGACCAATACAGAACCAGGACCAATACAGAACCAGGACCAATACAGAACCAGGATCAATACAGAACCAGACGACTGGTCACATTACTATCAGATGATTAAATACAGAACCAGGACCAATACAGAACCAGGACCAATACAGAACCAGATGACTGGTCACATTACTATCAGATGATTAAATACAGAACCAGGACCAATACAGAACCAGGACCAATACAGAACCAGGACCAATACAGAACCAGGATCAATACAGAACCAGACGACTGGTCAAATTACTATCAGATGATTCAATACAGAACCAGGACCAATACAGAACCAGGACCAATACAGAACCAGACGACTGGTCACATTACTATCAGATGATTCAATACAGAACCAGGACCAATACAGAACCAGGACCAATACAGAACCAGACGACTGGTCACATTACTATCAGATGATTAAATACAGAACCAGGACCAATACAGAACCAGGACCAATACAGAACCAGACGACTGGTCACATTACTATCAGATGATTCAATACAGAACCAGGACCAATACAGAACCAGGACCAATACAGAACCAGACGACTGGTCACATTACTATCAGATGATTAAATACAGAACCAGGACCAATACAGAACCAGGACCAATACAGAACCAGGACCAATACAGAACCAGACGACTGGTCACATTACTATCAGATGATTAAATACAGAACCAGGACCAATACAGAACCAGGACCAATACAGAACCAGGACCAATACAGAACCAGGACCAATACAGAACCAGACGACTGGTCACATTACTATCAGATGATTAAATACAGAACCAGGACCAATACAGAACCAGGACCAATACAGAACCAGGCGACTGGTCACATTACTATCAGATGATTAAATACAGAACCAGGACCAATACAGAACCAGACGACTGGTCACATTACTATCAGATGATTAAATACAGAACCAGGACCAATACAGAACCAGGACCAATACAGAACCAGGACCAATACAGAACCAGACGACTGGTCACATTACTATCAGATGATTAAATACAGAACCAGGACCAATACAGAACCAGGACCAAACAATTCACAAGAATCTGATGCTCTGCCATGGAATTTCGTCGACGGACTGTGTGTGTGTGTTTCATTCATAGTATTTCAGGTTTAGAGAAGTGAAGAGTTTCAGGTGTTGGACAGAGTTCTGTGGAAGTCCACACACACACACACACACACACACACACACACACACACACACACACACACACACACACACACACACACACACACACACACACACACACACACACACACAATCTCAGCATTATTTGATCTACGGTTCCCCAGAATTCTCTGAAAAGGAGCCTTGTTCTCTCTCTCCGTCTGGTGTGCCAAGGAGGAAATACAAACCCAGTCACTGATGTAGAACACCAGGTGTGCTGTTTCTCCGTCTGGTGTGCCAATGAGGAAACCCAGTCACTGATGTAGAACACCAGGTGTGCTGTTTCTCCGTCTGGTGTGCCAATGAGGAAACCCAGTCACTGATGTAGAACACCAGGTGTGCTGTTTCTCCGTCTGGTGTGCCAATGAGGAAACCCAGTCACTGATGTAGAACACCAGGTGTGCTGTTTATACATGGGGCAGCAGGGTAGCCTAGTGGTTAGAGCATTTGGACTAGTAACTGAAAGGTTGCAAGTTCAAATCCCCGAGCTGACAAGGTACAAAATCTGTCGTTCTGCCCCTGAACAGGCAGTTAACCCACTGTTCCCAGGCCGTCATTGAAAATAAGAATTTGTTCTTAACTGACTTGCCTGGTTAAATAAAGGTAAAAAAAAAAAATCCATGGGATTTCCCTGATGTCGGCATTATCACTGAGCCATTCATCTCTGTCTCTCCTCCATTCCTCTATCCTCCCCTTTAATCTCTGTCTCTCCTCCATTCCTCTATCCTCCCCTTTAATCTCTGTCTCTCCTCCATTCCTCTATCCTCCCCTTTAATCTCTGTCTCTCCTCCATTCCTCTATCCTCCCCTTTAATCTCTGTCTCTCCTCCATTCCTCTATCCTCCCCTTTAATCTCTGTCTCTCCTCCATTCCCCTCTCTTCCTCCTTTCTCTCCTCTTCCTCCTTTCTCTCCTCTGTCTCCTTTCTCTCCTCTGTCTCATTTCTCTCCTCTCTCTGCCTCCTTTCTCTCCAATCTCTTCTCTGTGTCCATTCTGTCTCCTCTCCTTTCCTCTCTCCGTCTCCTTTCTCTCCTCTCTCTGCCTCCTTTCTCTCCTCTCTGTCTCCTTTCTCTCCTCTCTCTGCCTCGTTTCTCTCCTCTCTCTGCCTCCTTTCTCTCCTCTCTCTTCTCTGTCTCCATTCTCTGTCTCCTCTCCTTTCCTCTCTCCGTCCCCTTTCTCTCCTCTCTCTGCCTCCTTTCCTCTCTCTGCCTCGTTTATCTCCTCTCTCTGTCTCCTTTCTTTACTCTCTGGCTCCTTTCTCTCCTCTGTCTCCTTTCTACTTTCTCTCCTCACTCTCTGCCTCCTTTCTCTCCATCTCCTCTCTCTCCATCTTCTTTCTCTCCATCTCCTTTCACTGCTCTCCGTCTCCTCAGCTATGTAGGCCTGTCTTACCAGTTCAATAATATTGGGTCTTGGTTCCAACATTGAAGCCGACGCGGTTTCAGGAGACCATTTTGTCGTCATAACGACACATTATTATTTGGTAGATCAGTCAGTTCAGTAACAAATTTACCCAAAATGCATCACACAATGGCATGATCTGGAACACAAGCCCTCGTCAAGAGCTGTGGTTAGACACACACACACACACACACACACACACACACACACACACACACACACACACACATCACACGCACTTAGCAGCCTTCGATTACCAGGAACACACACACACACACACGTTTCCCTGAAGAGACTAAGATAGAACAGAACAAACAGCCGGTGACAGACCACATCAAAACACAGTTTTGTTCTCTTTCCATCTCTCTCTGCTGTGATGTACAGTTCTCTATCCTCCTCGTCTCTCTGCTCTCTGCTGTGATGTACAGTTCTCTATCCTCCTCGTCTCTCTCTCTCTGCTGTGATGTACAGTTCTCTATCCTCCTCGTCTCTCTCTCTCTGCTGTGATGTACAGTTCTCTATCCTCCTCGTCTCTGCTCTCTGCTGTGATGTACAGTTCTCTATGCTCCTCGTCTCTCTCTCTGCTGTGATGTACAGATCTTTATCCTCCTCGTCTCTCTCTCTGCTGTGATGTACAGTTCTCTATCCTCCTCGTCTCTCTCTCTGCTGTGATGTACAGTTCTCTATCCTCCTCGTCTCTCTCTCAGCTGTGATGTACAGTTCTCTATCCTCCTCGTCTCTCTCTCAGCTGTGATGTACAGTTCTCTATCCTCCTCGTCTCTCTCTCTGCTGTGATGTACAGTTCTCTATCCTCCTCGTCTCTCTCTGCTGTGATGTACAGTTCTCTATCCTCCTCGTCTCTCTCTCTCTGCTGTGATGTACAGTTCTCTATCCTCCTCGTCTCTCTCTGCTGTGATGTACAGTTCTCTATCCTCCTCGTCTCTCTCTCTCTCTGCTGTGATGTACAGTTCTCTATCCTCCTCGTCTCTCTCTCTCTGCTGTGATGTACAGTTCTCTATCCTCCTCGTCTCTCTCTCTCTGCTGTGATGTACAGTTCTCTATCCTCCTCGTCTCTCTCTCTCTCTGCTGTGATGTACAGTTCTCTATCCTCCTCGTCTCTCTCTCTGCTGTGATGTACAGTTCTCTATCCTCCTCGTCTCTCTCTCTGCTGTGATGTACAGTTCTCTATCCTCCTCGTCTCTCTCTCTGCTGTGATGTACAGTTCTCTATGCTCCTCGTCTCTCTCTCAGCTGTGATGTACAGTTCTCTATCCTCCTCGTCTCTCTCTCTGCTGTGATGTACAGTTCTCTATCCTCCTCGTCTCTCTCTCAGCTGTGATGTACAGTTCTCTATCCTATCCTCCTGCTGTGATGTACAGTTCTCTATCCTCAGTCTCTCTCTCTGCTGTGATGTACAGTTCTCTATCCTCCTCGTCTCTCTCTCTGCTGTGATGTACAGTTCTCTATCCTCCCTCTCTCTCTGCTGTGATGTACAGTTCTCTATCCTCCTCGTCTCTCTCTCTCTGCTGTGATGTACAGTTCTCTATCCTCCTCGTCTCTCTCTCTCTGCTGTGATGTACAGTTCTCTATCCTCCTCGTCTCTCTCTCTCTGCTGTGATGTACAGTTCTCTATCCTCCTCGTCTCTCTCTCTCTGCTGTGATGTACAGTTCTCTATCCTCCTCGTCTCTCTGCTGTGATGTACAGTTCTCTATCCTCCTCGTCTCTCTCTCTGCTGTGATGTACAGTTCTCTATCCTCCTCGTCTCTCTCTCTCTGCTGTGATGTACAGTTCTCTATCCTCCTCGTCTCTCTCTCTCTGCTGTGATGTACAGTTCTCTATCCTCCTCGTCTCTCTCTCTCTGCTGTGATGTACAGTTCTCTATCCTGCTGTGATGTACAGTTCTCATCCTCTCTCTCTGCTGTGATGTACAGTTCTCTATCCTCCTCGTCTCTCTCTCTGCTGTGATGTAAAGTTCTCTATCCTCCTCGTCTCTCTCTGCTGTGATGTACAGTTCTCTATCCTCCTCGTCTCTCTCTCTGCTGTGATGTGCAGTTCTCTATCCTCCTCGTCTCTCTGCTCTCTGCTGTGATGTACAGTTCTCTACCCTCCTCGTCTCTCTGCTGTGATGTACAGTTCTCTATCCTCCTCGTCTCTCTGCTCTCTGCTGTGATGTACAGTTCTCTATCCTCCTCGTCTCTCTCTCTCTGCTGTGATGTACAGTTCTCTATCCTCCTCGTCTCTCTCTCTCTCTCTCTGCTGTGATGTACAGTTCTCTATCCTCCTCGTCTCTCTCTCTGCTGTGATGTACAGTTCTCTATCCTCCTCGTCTCTCTCTGCTGTGATGTACAGTTCTCTATCCTCCTCGTCTCTCTCTGCTGTGATGTACAGTTCTCTATCCTCCTCGTCTCTCTCTGCTGTGATGTACAGTTCTCTATCCTCCTCGTCTCTCTGCTGTGATGTACAGTTCTCTATCCTCCTCGTCTCTCTGCTCTCTGCTGTGATGTACAGTTCTCTATCCTCCTCGTCTCTCTGCTGTGATGTACAGTTCTCTATCCTCCTCGTCTCTCTCTCTGCTGTGATGTACAGTTCTCTATCCTCCTCGTCTCTCTCTCTCTGCTGTGATGTACAGTTCTCTATCCTCCTCGTCTCTCTCTCTCTCTGCTGTGATGTACAGTTCTCTATCCTCCTCGTCTCTCTCTCTCTGCTGTGATGTACAGTTCTCTATCCTCATCGTCTCTCTCTCTCTGCTGTGATGTACAGTTCTCTATCCTCCTCGTCTCTCTCTCTCTGCTGTGATGTACAGTTCTCTATCCTCCTCGTCTCTCTCTCTCTGCTGTGATGTACAGTTCTCTATCCTCCTCGTCTCTCTGCTCTCTGCTGTGATGTACAGTTCTCTATCCTCCTCGTCTCTCTCTGCTGTGATGTACAGTTCTCTATCCTCCTCGTCTCTCTCTGCTGTGATGTACAGTTCTCTATCCTCCTCGTCTCTCTCTCTCTCTGCTGTGATGTACAGTTCTCTATCCTCCTCGTCTCTCTCTCTCTGCTGTGGTGTACAGTTCTCTATCCTCCCTCTCTCTCTCTCTCTGCTGTGATGTACAGTTCTCTATCCTCCTCGTCTCTCTCTCTCTGCTGTGATGTACAGTTCTCTATCCTCCTCGTCTCTCTCTCTGCTGTGATGTACAGTTCTCTATCCTCCTCGTCTCTCTCTCTCTGCTGTGATGTACAGTTCTCTATCCTCCTCGTCTCTCTCTCTGCTGTGATGTACAGTTCTCTATCCTCCTCGTCTCTCTCTGCTGTGATGTACAGTTCTCTATCCTCCTCGTCTCTCTCTCTGCTGTGATGTACAGTTCTCTATCCTCCTCGTCTCTCTCTCTCTCTCTGCTGTGATGTACAGTTCTCTATCCTCCTCGTCTCTCTGCTGTGATGTACAGTTCTCTATCCTCCTCGTCTCTCTCTCTCTCTCTGCTGTGATGTACAGTTCTCTATCCTCCTCGTCTCTCTCTCTCTCTGCTGTGGTGTACAGTTCTCTATCCTCCTCGTCTCTCCCTCTCTGCTGTGATGTACAGTTCTCTATCCTCCTCGTCTCTCTCTCTGCTGTGATGTACAGTTCTCTATCCTCCTCGTCTCTCTCTCTGCTGTGATGTACAGTTCTCTATCCTCCTCGTCTCTCTGCTGTGATGTACAGTTCTCTATCCTCCTCATCTCTCTCTCTGCTCTCTGCTGTGATGTACAGTTCTCTATCTTCCTTGTCTCTCTCTCTCTCTGCTGTGATGTACAGTTCTCTATCCTCCTCGTCTCTCTCTGCTGTGATGTACAGTTCTCTATCCTCCTCGTCTCTCTCTCTGCTGTGATGTACAGTTCTCTATCCTCCTCGTCTCTCTCTCTCTCTGCTGTGATGTACAGTTCTCTATCCTCCTCGTCTCTCTGCTCTCTGCTGTGATGTACAGTTCTCTATCCTCCTCGTCTCTCTCTCTCTGCTGTGATGTACAGTTCTCTATCCTCCCGTCTCTCTCTCTGCTGTGATGTACAGTTCTCTATCCTCCTCGTCTCTCTCTCTCTCTGCTGTGATGTACAGTTCTCTATCCTCCTCGTCTCTCTCTCTGCTGTGATGTACAGTTCTCTATCCTCCTCGTCTCTCTCTCTCTGCTGTGATGTACAGTTCTCTATCCTCCTCGTCTCTCTCTCTGCTGTGATGTACAGTTCTCTATCCTCCTGCTGTGATGTACAGTTCTCTATCCTCCTCGTCTCTCTCTCTCTCTGCTGTGATGTACAGTTCTCTATGCTCCTCGTCTTTCTCTCTGCTGTGATGTACAGTTCTCTATCCTCCTCGTCTCTCTCTCTGCTGTGATGTACAGTTCTCTATCCTCCTCGTCTCTCTCTGCTGTGATGTACAGTTCTCTATCCTCCTCGTCTCTCTCTCTGCTGTGATGTGCAGTTCTCTATCCTCCTCGTCTCTCTGCTCTCTGCTGTGATGTACAGTTCTCTATCCTCCTCGTCTCTCTGCTGTGATGTACAGTTCTCTATCCTCCTCGTCTCTCTCTCTGCTGTGATGTACAGTTCTCTATCCTCCTCGTCTCTCTCTCTCTGCTGTGATGTACAGTTCTCTATCCTCCTCGTCTCTCTCTCTCTGCTGTGGTGTACAGTTCTCTATCCTCCTCGTCTCTCTCTCTCTGCTGTGATGTACAGTTCTCTATCCTCCCTCTCTCTCTCTCTCTCTCTGCTGTGATCTCTACAGTTCTCCTATCCTCTCTCTCTGCTGTGATGTACAGTTCTCTATCCTCCTCGTCTCTCTCTCTGCTGTGATGTACAGTTCTCTATCCTCTCCTCGTACAGTTCTCTCTCTCTCTGCTGTGATGTACAGTTCTCTATCCTCCTCGTCTCTCTCTCTCTGCTGTGATGTACAGTTCTCTATCCTCCTCGTTCTCTCTGCTGTGGTGTACAGTTCTCTATCCTCCTCGTCTCTCTCTCTCTCTGCTGTGATGTACAGTTCTCTATCCTCCCGTCTCTCTCTCTCTCTGCTGTGATGTACAGTTCTCTATCCTCCTCGTCTCTCTCTCTGCTGTGATGTACAGTTCTCTATCCTCCTCGTCTCTCTCTCTCTGCTGTGATGTACAGTTCTCTATCCTCCTCGTCTCTCTCTCTCTGCTGTGATGTACAGTTCTCTATCCTCCTCGTCTCTCTCTCTCTCTGCTGTGATGTACAGTTCTCTATCCTCCTCGTCTCTCTCTCTCTGCTGTGATGTACAGTTCTCTATCCTCCTCCTCTCTCTCTCTCTCTGCTGTGGTGTACAGTTCTCTATCCTCCTCGTCTATCTCTCTCTCTCTCTGCTGTGATGTACAGTTCTCTATCCTCCTCGTCTCTCTCTCTCTGCTGTGATGTACAGTTCTCTATCCTCCTCGTCTCTCTCTCTGCTGTGATGTACAGTTCTCTATCCTCCTCGTCTCTCTCTCTCTCTGCTGTGATGTACAGTTCTCTATCCTCCTCGTCTCTCTCTCTCTCTGCTGTGATGTACAGTTCTCTATCCTCCTCGTCTCTCTCTCTGCTGTGATGTACAGTTCTCTATCCTCCTCGTCTCTCTCTCTGCTGTGATGTACAGTTCTCTATCCTCCTCGTCTCTCTCTCTGCTGTGATGTACAGTTCTCTATCCTCCTCGTCTCTCTCTCTCTGCTGTGATGTACAGTTCTCTATCCTCCTCTGCTGTGATGTACAGTTCTCTCTCTCTGCTGTGATGTACAGTTCTCTATCCTCCTCGTCTCTCTCTCTCTGCTGTGATGTACAGTTCTCTATCCTCCTCGTTCTACTCTATCCTCTCTCTCTCTGCTGTGATGTACAGTTCTCTATCCTCCTCTCTCTCTCTCTCTCTCTGCTGTGATGTACAGTTCTCTATCCTCCTCGTCTCTCTCTCTCTGCTGTGATGTACAGTTCTCTATCCTCCTCGTCTCTCTCTCTCTGCTGTGATGTACAGTTCTCTATCCTCCTCGTCTCTCTCTCTGCTGTGATGTACAGTTCTCTATCCTCTGCTCGTTCTCTATCCTCTCTCTCTCTCTGCTGTGATGTACAGTTCTCTATCCTCCTCGTCTCTCTCTCTCTCTGCTGTGATGTACAGTTCTCTATCCTCCCTCTCTCTCTCTCTGCTGTGATGTACAGTTCTCTATCCTCCTCGTCTCTCTCTCTCTCTGCTGTGATGTACAGTTCTCTATCCTCCTCGTCTCTCTCTCTCTGCTGTGATGTACAGTTCTCTATCCTCCTCGTCTCTCTCTCTCTGCTGTGATGTACAGTTCTCTATCCTCCTCGTCTCTCTCTCTCTGCTGTGATGTACAGTTCTCTATCCTCCTCGTCTCTCTCTCTGCTGTGATGTACAGTTCTCTATCCTCCCTCGTCTCTCTCTCTCTGCTGTGATGTACAGTTCTCTATCCTCCTCGTCTCTCTCTCTGCTGTGATGTACAGTTCTCTATCCTCCTCGTCTCTCTCTCTCTGCTGTGATGTACAGTTCTCTATCCTCCTCGTCTCTCTCTCTCTGCTGTGATGTACAGTTCTCTATCCTCCTCGTCTCTATCCTCCTCTCTCTCTGCTGTGATGTACAGTTCTCTATCCTCCTCTCTCTCTCTCTCTGCTGTGATGTACAGTTCTCTATCCTCCTCTCTCTCTCTCTCTGCTGTGATGTACAGTTCTCTATCCTCCCTCGTCTCTCTCTCTCTGCTGTGATGTACAGTTCTCTATCCTCCTCGTCTCTCTCTCTCTGCTGTGATGTACAGTTCTCTATCCTCCTCGTCTCTCTCTCTCTGCTGTGATGTACAGTTCTCTATCCTCCTCGTCTCTCTCTCTCTCTGCTGTGATGTACAGTTCTCTATCCTCCTCTCTCTCTCTCTGCTGTGATGTACAGTCTATCCTCTATCCTCCTGCTGTGATGTACAGTTCTCTATCCTCTGTCTCTCTCTCTCTGTGATGTACAGTTCTCTATCCTCCTCGTCTCTCTCTCTCTGCTGTGATGTACAGTTCTCTATCCTCCTCGTCTCTCTCTCTGCTGTGATGTACAGTTCTCTATCCTCTGCTGTGATGTCAGTTCTCTCTGCTGTGATGTACAGTTCTCTATCCTCCTCGTCTCTCTCTCTCTCTGCTGTGATGTACAGTTCTCTATCCTCCCTCGTCTCTCTCTCTCTGCTGTGATGTACAGTTCTCTATCCTCCTCGTCTCTCTCTCTCTGCTGTGATGTACAGTTCTCTATCCTCCTCGTCTCTCTCTCTCTCTGCTGTGATGTACAGTTCTCTATCCTCCCTCTCTCTCTCTCTGCTGTGATGTACAGTTCTCTATCCTCCTCGTCTCTCTCTCTCTGCTGTGATGTACAGTTCTCTATCCTCCTCGTCTCTCTCTCTCTGCTGTGATGTACAGTTCTCTATCCTCCTCTCTCTCTGCTGTGGTGTACAGTTCTCTATCCTCTCTCTCTGCTGTGATGTACAGTTCTCTATCCTCCTCGTCTCTCTCTCTCTCTCTGCTGTGATGTACAGTTCTCTATCCTCCTCGTCTCTCTCTCTCTGCTGTGATGTACAGTTCTCTATCCTCCTCGTCTCTCTCTCTCTGCTGTGATGTACAGTTCTCTATCCTCCTCGTCTCTCTCTCTGCTGTGATGTACAGTTCTCTATCCTCCGTCTCTCTCTCTCTCTCTGCTGTGATGTACTCTTATCCTCTCTGCTGTGCTGTGTACAGTTCTCTATCCTCCCGTCTATCCTCCCTCTCTCTCTGCTGTGATATACAGTTCTCTATCCTCCTCGTCTCTCTCTCTGCTGTGATGTAGTTCTCTATCCTCCTCGTCTCTCTCTCTGCTGTGATGTACAGTTCTCTATCCTCCTCGTCTCTCTCTCTCTGCTGTGATGTACAGTTCTCTATCCTCCTCGTCTCTCTCTCTGCTGTGATGTACAGTTCTCTATCCTCCTCGTCTCTCTCTCTCTGCTGTGATGTACAGTTCTCTATCCTCCTCGTCTCTCTCTCTCTCTGCTGTGATGTACAGTTCTCTATCCTCCTCGTCTCTCTCTCTCTGCTGTGATGTACAGTTCTCTATCCTCCTCGTCTCTCTCTCTGCTGTGATGTACAGTTCTCTATCCTCCTCGTCTCTCTCTCTGCTGTGATGTACAGTTCTCTATCCTCCTCGTCTCTCTCTCTCTGCTGTGATGTACAGTTCTCTATCCTCCTCGTCTCTCTCTCTCTCTGCTGTGGTGTACAGTTCTCTATCCTCCTCGTCTCTCTCTCTCTCTGCTGTGATGTACAGTTCTCTATATCTCTCCTACGTTCTCTATCCTCTCTCTCTCTCTGCTGTGATGTACAGTTTCTCCTATCCTCTCTGCTGTGATGTCTCTCTCTCTGCTGTGATGTACAGTTCTCTATCCTCCTCGTCTCTCTCTCTCTCTGCTGTGATGTACAGTTCTCTATCCTCCTCGTCTCTCTCTCTCTGCTGTGATGTACAGTTCTCTATCCTCCTCGTCTCTCTCTCTCTGCTGTGATGTACAGTTCTCTATCCTCCTCGTCTCTCTCTCTGCTGTGATGTACAGTTCTCTATCCTCCTCGTCTCTCTCTCTCTGCTGTGATGTACAGTTCTCTATCCTCCTCGTCTCTCTCTCTCTGCTGTGATGTACAGTTCTCTATCCTCCTCGTTCTCTATCTCTCTCTCTGCTGTGATGTACAGTTCTCTATCCTCCTCGTCTCTCTCTCTCTGCTGTGATGTACAGTTCTCTATCCTCCTCGTCTCTCTCTCTCTGCTGTGATGTACAGTTCTCTATCCTCCTACAGTTCTCTATCCTCCTCTCTCTCTGCTGTGATGTACAGTTCTCTATCCTCCGTCTCTCTCTCTCTGCTGTGATGTACAGTTCTCTATCCTCCTCGTCTCTCTCTCTCTCTGCTGTGATGTACAGTTCTCTATCCTCCTCGTCTCTCTCTCTCTGCTGTGATGTACAGTTCTCTATCCTCCTCGTCTCTCTCTCTCTCTGCTGTGATGTACAGTTCTCTATCCTCCTCCTCGTCTCTCTCTCTCTGCTGTGATGTACAGTTCTCTATCCTCCTCGTCTCTCTCTCTCTGCTGTGATGTACAGTTCTCTATCCTCCTCGTCTCTCTCTCTCTGTGTGATGTACAGTTCTCTATCCTCCTCGTTCTCTATCCTCTCTCTCTCTGCTGTGATGTACAGTTCTCTATCCTCCTCGTCTCTCTCTCTCTCTGCTGTGATGTACAGTTCTCTATCCTCATCGTCTCTCTCTCTCTGCTGTGATGTACAGTTCTCTATCCTCCTCGTCTCTCTCTCTCTGCTGTGATGTACAGTTCTCTATCCTCTCTCTGCTGTGATGTACAGTTCTCTCTCCTCCTCGTCTCTCTCTCTCTGCTGTGATGTACAGTTCTCTATCCTCCTCGTCTCTCTGCTGTGATGTACAGTTCTCTATCCTCCTCGTCTCTCTCTCTGCTGTGATGTACAGTTCTCTATCCTCCCGTCTCTCTCTCTCTGCTGTGATGTACAGTTCTCTATCCTCCCTCGTCTCTCTCTGCTGTGATGTACAGTTCTCTATCCTCCTCGTCTCTCTCTCTCTGCTGTGATGTACAGTTCTCTATCCTCCTCGTCTCTCTCTCTGCTGTGATGTACAGTTCTCTATCCTCCTCGTCTCTCTCTGCTGCTGTGATGTACAGTTCTCTATCCTCCTCGTCTCTCTCTCTCTGCTGTGATGTACAGTTCTCTATCCTCCTCTCTCTCTCTCTCTGCTGTGATGTACAGTTCTCTATCCTCCTCGTCTCTCTCTCTGCTGTGATGTACAGTTCTCTATCCTCTGCTGTGATGTACAGTTCTCTATCCTCCGTCTCTCTCTCTGCTGTGATGTACAGTTCTCTATCCTCCTCGTCTCTCTCTCTGCTGTGATGTACAGTTCTCTATCCTCCTCGTCTCTCTCTCTCTGCTGTGATGTACAGTTCTCTATCCTCCTCTCTCTCTCTCTCTGCTGTGATGTACAGTTCTCTATCCTCCTCGTCTCTCTCTCTCTCTGCTGTGATGTACAGTTCTCTATCCTCCTCGTCTCTCTCTCTCTGCTGTGATGTACAGTTCTCTATCCTCCTCGTCTCTCTCTCTGCTGTGATGATGTACAGTTCTCTGTGATGTACATCCTATCCTCGTCTCTCTCTCTCTGCTGTGATGTACAGTTCTCTATCCTCCTCGTCTCTCTCTCTGCTGTGATGTACAGTTCTCTATCCTCCTCGTCTCTCTCTCTCTCTGCTGTGATGTACAGTTCTCTATCCTCCTCGTCTCTCTCTCTCTCTGCTGTGATGTCTATCCTCCTCGTCTCTCTCTCTGCTGTGATGTTCTCTATCCTCCTCGTCTCTCTCTCTCTCTGCTGTGATGTACAGTTCTCTATCCTCCTCGTCTCTCTCTCTCTCTGCTGTGATGTACAGTTCTCTATCCTCCTCGTCTCTCTCTCTCTCTGCTGTGATGTACAGTTCTCTATCCTCCTCGTCTCTCTCTCTCTGCTGTGATGTACAGTTCTCTATCCTCCTCGTCTCTCTCTCTCTCTGCTGTGGTGTACAGTTCTCTATCCTCCTCGTCTCTCTCTCTCTCTGCTGTGATGTACAGTTCTCTATCCTCCTCGTCTCTCTCTCTCTGCTGTGATGTACAGTTCTTATCCTATCCTCTCTGCGTCTCTCTCTCTGCTGTGATGTACAGTTCTCTATCCTCCTCGTCTCTCTCTCTCTGCTGTGGTGTACAGTTCTCTATCCTCCTCGTCTCTCTCTCTCTCTGCTGTGATGTACAGTTCTCTATCCTCCTCGTCTCTCTCTCTGCTGTGGTGTACAGTTCTCTATCCTCCTCGTCTCTCTGCTGTGATGTACAGTTCTCTATCCTCCTCGTCTCTCTCTCTCTCTGCTGTGATGTACAGTTCTCTATCCTCCTCGTTCTCTATCCTCTCTCTCTCTCTGCTGTGATGTACAGTTCTCTATCCTCCTCGTCTCTCTCTCTGCTGTGATGTACAGTTCTCTATCCTCCTCGTCTCTCTCTCTCTGCTGTGATGTACAGTTCTCTATCCTCCTCGTCTCTCTCTCTCTGCTGTGATGTACAGTTCTCTATCCTCCTCGTCTCTCTCTCTGCTGTGATGTACAGTTCTCTATCCTCCTCGTCTCTCTCTCTCTGCTGTGATGTACAGTTCTCTATCCTCCTCGTCTCTCTCTCTCTGCTGTGATGTACAGTTCTCTATCCTCCTCGTCTCTCTCTGCTGTGATGTACAGTTCTCTATCCTCCTCGTCTCTCTCTCTCTGCTGTGATGTACAGTTCTCTATCCTCCTCGTCTCTCTCTCTGCTGTGATGTACAGTTCTCTATCCTCCTCTCTCTCTCTCTCTGCTGTGATGTACAGTTCTCTATCCTCCTCGTCTCTCTCTCTCTGCTGATGTACAGTTCTCTATCCTCCTCGTCTCTCTCTCTCTGCTGTGATGTACAGTTCTCTATCCTCCTCCTCCTCTCTCTCTCTCTGCTGTGATGTACAGTTCTCTATCCTCCTCGTCTCTCTCTCTGCTGTGATGTACAGTTCTCTATCCTCCTCGTCTCTCTGCTCTCTGCTGTGATGTACAGTTCTCTATCCTCCTCGTCTCTCTCTCTCTGCTGTGATGTACAGTTCTCTATCCTCCTCGTCTCTCTCTCTCTCTGCTGTGATGTACAGTTCTCTATCCTCCTCGTCTCTCTCTCTGCTGTGATGTACAGTTCTCTATCCTCCTCGTCTCTCTCTCTGCTGTGATGTACAGTTCTCTATCCTCCTCTCTCTCTCTGCTGTGATGTACAGTTCTCTATCTCTCTCTCTCTCTGCTGTGATGTACAGTTCTCTATCCTCCTCGTCTCTCTCTCTGCTGTGATGTACAGTTCTCTATCCTCCTCGTCTCTCTCTCTCTGCTGTGATGTACAGTTCTCTATCCTCCTCGTCTCTCTCTCTCTGCTGTGGTGTACAGTTCTCTATCCTCCTCGCCTCTCTCTCTCTCTGCTGTGATGTACAGTTCTCTATCCTCCTCGTCTCTGCTGTGATGTACAGTTCTCTATCCTCCTCGTCTCTCTCTCTCTCTGCTGTGGTGTACAGTTCTCTATCCTCCTCGTCTCTCTGCTGTGATGTACAGTTCTCTATCCTCCTCGTCTCTCTGCTGTGATGTACAGTTCTCTATCCTCCTCTCTCTCTCTCTCTCTGCTGTGGTGTACAGTTCTCTATCCTCCTCGTCTCTCTCTCTCTCTCTGCTGTGATGTACAGTTCTCTATCCTCCTCGTCTCTCTCTCTGCTGTGATGTACAGTTCTCTATCCTCCTCGTCTCTCTCTCTGCTGTGATGTACAGTTCTCTATCCTCCTCGTCTCTCTCTCTCTCTCTCTCTGCTGTGATGTACAGTTCTCTATCCTCCTCGTCTCTCTCTCTCTCTCTGCTGTGATGTACAGTTCTCTATCCTCCTCGTCTCTCTCTCTCTGCTGTGATGTACAGTTCTCTATCCTCCTCCCTCTCTCTCTCTCTGCTGTGATATACAGTTCTCTATCCTCCTCGTCTCTCTCTCTGCTGTGATGTACAGTTCTCTATCCTCCTCCTCTCTCTCTCTGCTGTGATGTACAGTTCTCTATCCTCCTCGTCTCTCTCTCTCCCTGCTGTGATGTACAGTTCTCTATCCTCCTCGTCTCTCTCTCTCTGCTGTGATGTACAGTTCTCTATCCTCCTCGTCTCTCTCTCTCTGCTGTGGTGTACAGTTCTCTATCCTCCCGTCTCTCTCTCTCTCTGCTGTGATGTACAGTTCTCTATCCTCCTCTCTCTCTGCTGTGGTGTACAGTTCTCTATCCTCCTCGTCTCTCTCTCTCTGCTGTGATGTACAGTTCTCTATCCTCCCTCTCTCTCTCTCTCTGCTGTGATGTACAGTTCTCTATCCTCCTCGTCTCTCTCTCTGCTGTGATGTACAGTTCTCTATCCTCCTCGTCTCTCTCTCTCTGCTGTGATGTACAGTTCTCTATCCTCCTCGTCTCTCTCTCTCTCTGCTGTGGTGTACAGTTCTCTATCCTCCTCGTCTCTCTCTCTCTCTGCTGTGATGTACAGTTCTCTATCCTCCTCGTCTCTCTGCTGTGATGTACAGTTCTCTATCCTCCTCGTCTCTCTCTCTCTCTGCTGTGGTGTACAGTTCTCTATCCTCCTCCTCTCTCTGCTGTGATGTACAGTTCTCTATCCTCCTCGTCTCTCTGCTGTGATGTACAGTTCTCTATCCTCCTCGTCTCTCTCTCTCTCTGCTGTGGTGTACAGTTCTCTATCCTCCTCGTCTCTCTCTCTCTCTGCTGTGATGTACAGTTCTCTATCCTCCTCGTCTCTCTCTCTGCTGTGATGTACAGTTCTCTATCCTCCTCGTCTCTCTCTCTGCTGTGATGTACAGTTCTTTATCCTCCTCGTCTCTCTCTCTCTCTCTGCTGTGATGTACAGTTCTCTATCCTCCTCGTCTCTCTCTCTCTCTGCTGTGATGTACAGTTCTCTATCCTCCTCGTCTCTCTCTCTGCTGTGATGTACAGTTCTCTATCCTCCTCGTCTCTCTCTCTGCTGTGATGTACAGTTCTCTATCCTCCTCGTCTCTCTCTCTCTCTGCTGTGATGTACAGTTCTCTATCCTCCTCGTCTCTCTCTCTCTGCTGTGATGTACAGTTCTCTATCCTCCTCGTCTCTCTCTCTGCTGTGATGATACAGTACAGTTCTCTATCCTCTGTGATGTACAGTTCTCTATCCTCCTCTCTCTCTGCTGTGATGTACAGTTCTCTATCCTCCTCGTCTCTCTCTCTCTGCTGTGATGTACAGTTCTCTATCCTCCTCTCTCTCTCTCTGCTGTGATGTACAGTTCTCTATCCTCCTCGTCTCTCTCTCTGCTGTGATGTACAGTTCTCTATCCTCCTCGTCTCTCTCTCTCTGCTGTGATGTACAGTTCTCTATCCTCCTCGTCTCTCTCTCTCTGCTGTGATGTACAGTTCTCTATCCTCCTCGTCTCTCTCTCTCTGCTGTGATGTACAGTTCTCTATCCTCCTCGTCTCTCTCTCTGCTGTGATGTACAGTTCTCTATCCTCCCGTCGTCTCTCTCTGCTGTGATGTACAGTTCTCTATCCTCTCTCTGCTGTGATGTACAGTTCTCTCTCTGCTGTGATGTACAGTTCTCTATCCTCCTCGTCTCTCTCTCTGCTGTGATGTACAGTTCTCTATCCTCCTCGTCTCTCTCTCTGCTGTGATGTACAGTTCTCTATCCTCCTCGTCTCTCTCTCTCTGCTGTGATGTACAGTTCTCTATCCTCCTCGTCTCTCTCTCTCTGCTGTGGTGTACAGTTCTCTATCCTCCTCGTCTCTCTCTCTCTGCTGTGATGTACAGTTCTCTATCCTCCTCGTCTCTCTGCTGTGATGTACAGTTCTCTATCCTCCTCGTCTCTCTCTCTCTCTGCTGTGGTGTACAGTTCTCTATCCTCCTCGTCTCTCTGCTGTGATGTACAGTTCTCTATCCTCCTCGTCTCTCTGCTGTGATGTACAGTTCTCTATCCTCCTCGTCTCTCTCTCTCTCTGCTGTGGTGTACAGTTCTCTATCCTCCTCGTCTCTCTCTCTCTCTCTGCTGTGATGTACAGTTCTCTATCCTCCTCGTCTCTCTCTCTGCTGTGATGTACAGTTCTCTATCCTCCTCGTCTCTCTCTCTGCTGTGATGTACAGTTCTTTATCCTCCTCGTCTCTCTCTCTCTCTGCTGTGATGTACAGTTCTCTATCCTCCTCGTCTCTCTCTCTCTCTGCTGTGATGTACAGTTCTCTATCCTCCTCGTCTCTCTCTCTCTGCTGTGATGTACAGTTCTCTATCCTCCTCGTCTCTCTCTCTGCTGTGATGTACAGTTCTCTATCCTCCTCGTCTCTCTCTCTGCTGTGATGTACAGTTCTCTATCCTCCTCGTCTCTGCTCTCTGCTGTGATATACAGTTCTCTATCCTCCTCGTCTCTCTCTCTGCTGTGATGTACAGTTCTCTATCCTCCTCGTCTCTGCTCTCTGCTGTGATATACAGTTCTCTATCCTCCTCGTCTCTCTCTCTCTGCTGTGATGTACAGTTCTCTATCCTCCTCGTCTCTCTCTCTCTGCTGTGATGTACAGTTCTCTATCCTCCTCGTCTCTCTCTCTCTGCTGTGATGTACAGTTCTCTATCCTCCTCGTCTCTCTCTCTGCTGTGATGTACAGTTCTCTATCCTCCTCGTCTCTCTCTCTCTGCTGTGATGTACAGTTCTCTATCCTCCTCGTCTCTCTCTCCCTGCTGTGATGTACAGTTCTCTATCCTCCTCGTCTCTCTCTCTCTGCTGTGATGTACAGTTCTCTATCCTCCTCGTCTCTCTCTCTCTGCTGATGTACAGTTCTCTACCCTCCTCGTCTCTCTCTGCTGTGATGTACAGTTCTCTATCCTCCTCGTCTCTCTCTCTCTGCTGTGATGTACAGTTCTCTATCCTCCTCGTCTCTCTCTCTGCTGTGATGTACAGTTCTCTATCCTCCTCGTCTCTCTCTCTGCTGTGATGTACAGTTCTCTATCCTCCTCGTCTCTCTCTCTCTGCTGTGATGTACAGTTCTCTATCCTCCTCGTCTCTCTCTCTCTGCTGTGATGTACAGTTCTCTATCCTCCTCGTCTCTCTCTCTGCTGTGATGTACAGTTCTCTATCCTCCTCGTCTCTCTCTCTGCTGTGATGTACAGTTCTCTATCCTCCTCGTCTCTCTCTCTGCTGTGATGTACAGTTCTCTATCCTCCTCGTCTCTCTCTCTCTCTCTGCTGTGATGTACAGTTCTCTATCCTCCTCGTCTCTCTCTCTGCTGTGATGTACAGTTCTCTATCCTCCTCGTCTCTCTCTCTCTCTGCTGTGATGTACAGTTCTCTATGCTCCTCGTCTTTCTCTCTGCTGTGATGTACAGTTCTCTATCCTCCTCGTCTCTCTCTCTCTGCTGTGATGTACAGTTCTCTATCCTCCTCGTCTCTCTCTCTCTGCTGTGATGTACAGTTCTCTATCCTCCTCGTCTCTCTCTCTCTCTGCTGTGGTGTACAGTTCTCTATCCTCCTCGTCTCTCTATCTCTCTGCTGTGATGTACAGTTCTCTATCCTCCTCGTCTCTCTGCTGTGGTGTACAGTTCTCTATCCTCCTCGTCTCTCTCTCTCTCTGCTGTGGTGTACAGTTCTCTATCCTCCTCGTCTCTCTCTCTCTCTCTGCTGTGATGTACAGTTCTCTATCCTCCTCGTCTCTCTCTCTGCTGTGATGTACAGTTCTCTATCCTCCTCGTCTCTCTCTCTCTGCTGTGATGTACAGTTCTCTATCCTCCTCGTCTCTCTCTCTCTCTCTGCTGTGGTGTACAGTTCTCTATCCTCCTCGTCTCTCTCTCTCTCTGATGTGATGTACAGTTCTCTATCCTCCTCGTCTCTCTGCTGTGATGTACAGTTCTCTATCCTCCTCGTCTCTCTCTCTCTCTGCTGTGGTGTACAGTTCTCTATCCTCCTCGTCTCTCTGCTGTGATGTACAGTTCTCTATCCTCCTCGTCTCTCTGCTGTGATGTACAGTTCTCTATCCTCCTCGTCTCTCTCTCTCTCTGCTGTGGTGTACAGTTCTCTATCCTCCTCGTCTCTCTCTCTCTCTCTCTGCTGTGATGTACAGTTCTCTATCCTCCTCGTCTCTCTCTCTGCTGTGATGTACAGTTCTCTATCCTCCTCGTCTCTCTCTCTGCTGTGATGTACAGTTCTTTATCCTCCTCGTCTCTCTCTCTCTCTGCTGTGATGTACAGTTCTCTATCCTCCTCGTCTCTCTCTCTCTCTCTGCTGTGATGTACAGTTCTCTATCCTCCTCGTCTCTCTCTCTCTGCTGTGATGTACAGTTCTCTATCCTCCTCGTCTCTGCTCTCTGCTGTGATATACAGTTCTCTATCCTCCTCGTCTCTCTCTCTGCTGTGATGTACAGTTCTCTATCCTCCTCGTCTCTCTCTCTCTGCTGTGATGTACAGTTCTCTATCCTCCTCGTCTCTCTCTCCCTGCTGTGATGTACAGTTCTCTATCCTCCTCGTCTCTCTCTCTCTGCTGTGATGTACAGTTCTCTATCCTCCTCGTCTCTCTCTCTCTGCTGATGTACAGTTCTCTACCCTCCTCGTCTCTCTCTGCTGTGATGTACAGTTCTCTATCCTCCTCGTCTCTCTCTCTCTGCTGTGATGTACAGTTCTCTATCCTCCTCGTCTCTCTCTCTGCTGTGATGTACAGTTCTCTATCCTCCTCGTCTCTCTCTGCTGTGATGTACAGTTCTCTATCCTCCTCGTCTCTCTCTCTGCTGTGATGTACAGTTCTCTATCCTCCTCGTCTCTCTCTCTCTGCTGTGATGTACAGTTCTCTATCCTCCTCGTCTCTCTCTCTGCTGTGATGTACAGTTCTCTATCCTCCTCGTCTCTCTCTGCTGTGATGTACAGTTCTCTATCCTCCTCGTCTCTCTCTGCTGTGATGTACAGTTCTCTATCCTCCTCGTCTCTCTCTCTCTCTCTGCTGTGATGTACAGTTCTCTATCCTCCTCGTCTCTCTCTCTGCTGTGATGTACAGTTCTCTATCCTCCTCGTCTCTCTCTCTCTCTGCTGTGATGTACAGTTCTCTATGCTCCTCGTCTTTCTCTCTGCTGTGATGTACAGTTCTCTATCCTCCTCGTCTCTCTCTCTCTCTGCTGTGATGTACAGTTCTCTATCCTCCTCGTCTCTCTCTATCTGCTGTGATGTACAGTTCTCTATCCTGCTCGTCTCTCTCTCTCTGCTGTGATGTACAGATCTCTATCCTCCTCGTCTCTCTCTCTCTGCTGTGATGTACAGTTCTCTATCCTCCTCGTCTCTCTCTCTCTGCTGTGATGTACAGTTCTCTATCCTCCTCGTCTCTCTCTGCTGTGATGTACAGTTCTCTATCCTCCTCGTCTCTCTCTGCTGTGATGTACAGTTCTCTATCCTCCTCGTCTCTCTCTGCTGTGATGTACAGTTCTCTATCCTCCTCGTCTCTCTCTGCTGTGATGTACAGTTCTCTATCCTCCTCGTCTCTCTCTCTCTGCTGTGATGTACAGTTCTCTATCCTCCTCGTCTCTCTCTCTCTCTCTGCTGTGATGTACAGTTCTCTATCCTCCTCGTCTCTCTCTCTGCTGTGATGTACAGTTCTCTATCCTCCTCGTCTCTCTCTCTGCTGTGATGTACAGTTCTCTATCCTCCTCGTCTCTCTCTCTGCTGTGATGTACAGTTCTCTATCCTCCTCGTCTCTCTCTCTCTGCTGTGATGTACAGTTCTCTATCCTCCTCGTCTCTCTCTCTCTGCTGTGATGTACAGTTCTCTATCCTCCTCGTCTCTCTCTCTGCTGTGATGTACAGTTCTCTATCCTCCTCGTCTCTCTCTGCTGTGATGTACAGTTCTCTATCCTCCTCGTCTCTCTCTGCTGTGATGTACAGTTCTCTATCCTCCTCGTCTCTCTCTCTCTGCTGTGATGTACAGTTCTCTATCCTCCTCGTCTCTCTCTCTCTGCTGTGATGTACAGTTCTCTATCCTCCTCGTCTCTCTCTCTCTGCTGTGATGTACAGTTCTCTATCCTCCTCGTCTCTCTCTCTCTGCTGTGATGTACAGTTTATCCTCCTCGTCTCTCCCTCTCTCTGCTGTGATGTACAGTTCTCTATCCTCCTTTAACACACCACAGTACTACCTAACACACCACAGTACTACCTAACACACCACAGTACTACCTAACACACCACAGTACTACCTAACACACCACAGTACTACCTAACACACCACAGTACTACCTAACACACCACAGTACTACCTAACACACCACAGTACTACCTAACACACCACAGTACTACCTAACACACCACAGTACTACCTAACACACCACAGTGCTACCTAACACACCACAGTACTACCTAACACACCACAGTACTACCTAACACACCACAGTGCTACCTAACACACCACAGTACTACCTAACACACCACAGTACTACCTAACACACCACAGTACTACCTAACACACCACAGTACTACCTAACACACCACAGTACTACCTAACACACCACAGTACTACCTAACACACCACAGTACTACCTAACACACCACAGTACTACCTAACACACCACAGTGCTACCTAACACACCACAGTACTACCTAACACACCACAGTGCTACATGTCCAAGTCAGTAGAATCATTTATTACAGATGTTTAATTCATTTCTTTGTTGGTAATTTAACATTAATTACAGGTTTTAAAAGCCGATAGCATTTACAGAGCATACAAACTTACTGAAACACTAGAGCCAGACTTTACTAAGCAGGGAGCATATTTACACTATGGGGCTGAGAGAGGGATGGGGGAGGGGAGAGAGAGGGAGGGGGGAGAGAGGGAGGGGGGAAAGAGGGAGGGGGGAGAGAGGGAGGGGGAGAGAGAGGGAGAGAGGGAGAGGGAGAGAGAGAGAGAGAGAGAGAGAGAGAGAGAGAGAGAGAGAGAGAGAGAGAGAGAGAAGGGAGAGAGAGAGAGAGAGAGGAGAGAGAGAGAGAGAGAGAGAGAGAGAGAGAGAGAGAGAGAGTAGAGAGAGAGAGAGAGAGAGAGAGAGAGAGAGAGAGAGAGAGAGTAGGAGAGAGAGAGAGAGAGAGAGAGAGAGAGTAGGAGAGAGAGAGAGAGAGAGAGAGAGAGAGAGAGTAGGAGAGAGAGAGAGAGAGAGAGAGAGAGAGAGTGAGAGAGAAAAAGCAGGGGAGATGGAAGGAGGACAACATAGTTTCAGTGTGATCTTTGCTCCAGTCGTTAAACAGAATCACAGCTTATTGATCTGTTTGTCATTTTATTAATGATTACATGTCCCCCCCCCCCTCCCCTCCCTATCGATTAGCTCTTTAGATTCCTGCAGCTCTCTGAGGCAGGGGAAACAACCTACCCACTGGTTCAGACTCTGATGGTTGAGGACAGGACTGGGGGGGTTAGTAACCTAACCCTATCAGGACTGGGGGGGTTAGTAACCTAATCCTATCAGGACTGGGGGGGGGTTAGTAACCTAATCCTATCAGGACTGGGGGGGGTTAGTAACCTAATCCTATCAGGACTGGGGGGGTTAGTAACCTAATCCTATCAGGACTGGGGGGTTAGTAACCTAATCCTATCAGGACTGGGGGGTTTAGTAACCTAATCCTATCAGGACTGGGGGGGGGTTAGTAACCTAATCATATCAGGACTGGGGGGGTTAGTAACCTAATCCTATCAGGACTGGGGGGGGGTTAGTAACCTAATCCTATCAGGACTGGGGGGGTTAGTAACCTAATCCTATCAGGACTGGGGGGGGGGGGTTAGTAACCTAATCCTATCAGGACTGGGGGGGGTTAGTAACCTAATCCTATCAGGACTGGGGGGGGGTTAGTAACCTAATCCTATCAGGACTGGGGGGTTAGTAACCTAATCCTATCAGGACTGGGGGGTTAGTAACCTAATCCTATCAGGACTGGGGGGTTAGTAACCTAATCCTATCAGGACTGGGGGGGTTAGTAACCTAATCCTATCAGGACTGGGGGGGGTTAGTAACCTAATCCTATCAGGACTGGGGGGGGTTAGTAACCTAATCCTATCAGGACTGGGGGGTTAGTAACCTAATCCTATCAGGACTGGGGGGGGGGTTAGTAACCTAATCATATCAGGACTGGGGGGTTAGTAACCTAATCCTATCAGGACTGGGGGGGGGTTAGTAACCTAATCATATCAGGACTGGGGGGTTAGTAACCTAATCATATCAGGACTGGGGGTTAGTAACCTAATCCTATCAGGACTGGGGGGGGGTTAGTAACCTAATCATATCAGGACTGGGGGGTTAGTAACCTAATCCTATCAGGACTGGGGGGGGGTTAGTAACCTAATCATATCAGGACTGGGGGGGGGTTAGTAACCTAATCCTATCAGGACTGGGGGGGTTAGTAACCTAATCCTATCAGGACTGGGGGGGGGGGGTTAGTAACCTAATCATATCAGGACTGGGGGGTTAGTAACCTAATCCTATCAGGACTGGGGGGTTAGTAACCTAATCCTATCAGGACTGGGGGGGGGTTAGTAACCTAATCATATCAGGACTGGGGGGTTAGTAACCTAATCATATCAGGACTGGGGGGGTTAGTAACCTAATCCTATCAGGACTGGGGGGGTTAGTAACCTAATCCTATCAGGACTGGGGGGGGTTAGTAACCTAATCCTATCAGGACTGGGGGGTTAGTAACCTAATCATATCAGGACTGGGGGGGGTTAGTAACCTAATCATATCAGGACTGGGGGGGGGGGGTTAGTAACCTAATCATATCAGGACTGGGGGGGTTAGTAACCTAATCCTATCAGGACTGGGGGGGTTAGTAACCTAATCCTATCAGGACTGGGGGGGGGGTTAGTAACCTAATCCTATCAGGACTGGGGGGGGTTAGTAACCTAATCATATCAGGACTGGGGGGGGTTAGTAACCTAATCCTATCAGGACTGGGGGGGGGTTAGTAACCTAATCATATCAGGAGTAACCTAACATATCAGGGGGGGGTTAGTAACCTAATCCTATCAGGACTGGGGGGGGGGTTAGTAACCTAATCATATCAGGACTGGGGGGGGTTAGTAACCTAATCATATCAGGACTGGGGGGGGGGTTAGTAACCTAATCATATCAGGACTGGGGGGGGGTTAGTAACCTAATCATATCAGGACTGGGGGGGGGTTAGTAACCTAATCATATCAGGACTGGGGGGTTAGTAACCTAATCATATCAGGACTGGGGGGGTTAGTAACCTAATCATATCAGGACTGGGGGGTTATAACCTAATCTATCAGGGGGGGTTAGTAACCTAATCCTATCAGGACTGGGGGGTTAGTAACCTAATCATATCAGGACTGGGGGGGGGGTTAGTAACCTAATCCTATCAGGACTGGGGGGGGGTTAGTAACCTAATCCTATCAGGACTGGGGGGTTAGTAACCTAATCATATCAGGACTGGGGGGGGGTTAGTAACCTAATCCTATCAGGACTGGGGGGTTAGTAACCTAATCCTATCAGGACTGGGGGGGTTAGTAACCTAATCAATATCAGGACTGGGGGGGTTAGTAACCTAATCCTATCAGGACTGGGGGGGGGGTTAGTAACCTAATCCTATCAGGACTGGGGGGGGGTTAGTAACCTAATCCTATCAGGACTGGGGGGGTTTAGTAACCTAATCCTATCAGGACTGGGGGGGGTTAGTAACCTAATCCTATCAGGACTGGGGGGTTAGTAACCTAATCCTATCAGGACTGGGGGGTTAGTAACCTAATCCTATCAGGACTGGGGGGTTAGTAACCTAATCCTATCAGGACTGGGGGGTTAGTAACCTAATCCTATCAGGACTGGGGGTTAGTAACCTAATCCTATCAGGACTGGGGGGGGGGTTAGTAACCTAATCCTATCAGGACTGGGGGGGGGTTTAGTAACCTAATCCTATCAGGACTGGGGGGGGTTAGTAACCTAATCATATCAGGACTGGGGGGGGGTTAGTAACCTAATCATATCAGGACTGGGGGGTTAGTAACCTAATCCTATCAGGACTGGGGGGTTAGTAACCTAATCCTATCAGGACTGGGGGGGGGGGGGGGGTTAGTAACCTAATCATATCAGGACTGGGGGGGGGGGGTTAGTAACCTAATCATATCAGGACTGGGGGGGTTAGTAACCTAATCCTATCAGGACTGGGGGGGGGGGGGTTAGTAACCTAATCCTATCAGGACTGGGGGGTAGTAACCTAATCCTATCAGGACTGGGGGGGGGGGGGGGGTTAGTAACCTAATCCTATCAGGACTGGGGGGGGGGGTTAGTAACCTAATCCTATCAGGACTGGGGGGGGGGGGGGGGGGGTTAGTAACCTAATCCTATCAGGACTGGGGGGGGGGGGGGGGGGTTAGTAACCTAATCCTATCAGGACTGGGGGGGGGGGGTTAGTAACCTAATCCTATCAGGACTGGGGGGGGGGTTAGTAACCTAATCCTATCAGGACTGGGGGGGGTTAGTAACCTAATCCTATCAGGACTGGGGGGTTAGTAACCTAACCCTATCAGGACTGGGGGGGTTAGTAACCTAATCCTATCAGGACTGGGGGGGTTAGTAACCTAATCCTATCAGGACTGGGGGGGTTAGTAACCTAATCCTATCAGGACTGGGGGGGGGGTTAGTAACCTAATCCTATCAGGACTGGGGGGGGTTAGTAACCTAATCCTATCAGGACTGGGGGGGGGGGTTAGTAACCTAATCCTATCAGGACTGGGGGGGGGGTTAGTAACCTAATCCTATCAGGACTGGGGGGGGTTAGTAACCTAACCCTATCAGGACTGGGGGGGGGGTTAGTAACCTAATCCTATCAGGACTGGGGGGGGGGGGGGGTTAGTAACCTAATCCTATCAGGACTGGGGGGGGTTAGTAACCTAATCCTATCAGGACTGGGGGGGTTAGTAACCTAACCCTATCAGGACTGGGGGGGGGTTAGTAACCTAATCCTATCAGGACTGGGGGGGGGGGTTAGTAACCTAATCCTATCAGGACTGGGGGGGTTAGTAACCTAATCCTATCAGGACTGGGGGGGGGGGTTAGTAACCTAATCCTATCAGGACTGGGGGGGGTTTAGTAACCTAATCCTATCAGGACTGATAGGGGGTCAAAATGAGGTCAGTGACCCACACCATAATGTTAAATGACAGACATACAATAGAGACTTTTTTTGAAAGTGCGCACACTCAGTTGTGTGTTGTAATCCATCTCCAGTCCATGCCTTTATGAGAGAGTCTTTGTGCAGTAGAACAATGAAACGTTGAGAGGAGTCTTAAAGCTCTTTTATAAAGCAACAGAAACTGCTGGAGCAGGAACACTCCTCTCTCTCTCTGTCTCTCTCTCTCTCTCTCTGTCTCTCTCTCTCTCTCTCTCTCTCTCTCTCTCTCTCGCTTTCTCTCTCTCTGTCTCTCTGTCTCTCTCGCTCTCTCTCCATCTCGCTCTCTCTCTCTCTCTGTGTGTCTCTCTCTCTCTCTCTCTCTCTCTCTCTCTCTGTCTCTCTCTCCCCCCTCTCTCTCTACAGAGACAGATATCTGCTCTACTGCTGTATGAGAGACAGAGACAGAGATCTGCTCTCTACTGCTGTGTGAGAGACAGAGACAGAGATCTGCTCTCTACTGCTGTGTGAGAGACAGATCTGCTCTCTACTGCTGTGTGAGAGACAGAGACAGAGATCTGCTCTCTACTGCTGTGTGAGAGACAGAGATCTGCTCTACTGCTGTGTGAGAGACAGAGACAGGGATCTGCTCTCTACTGCTGTGTGAGAGACAGAGACAGAGATCTGCTCTCTACTGCTGTGTGAGAGACAGAGACAGGGATCTGCTCTCTACTGCTGTGTGAGAGACAGAGATCTGCTCTCTACTGCTGTGTGAGAGACAGGGATCTGCTCTCTACTGCTGTGTGAGAGACAGAGACAGGGATCTGCTCTCTACTGCTGTGTGAGAGACAGAGACAGGGATCTGCTCTCTACTGCTGTGTGAGAGAGACAGGGATCTGCTCTCTACTGCTGTGTGAGAGACAGAGATCTGCTCTCTACTGCTGTGTGAGAGACAGAGACAGAGATCTGCTCTCTACTGCTGTGTGAGAGACAGAGACAGAGATCTGCTCTCTACTGCTGTGTGAGAGACAGAGACAGAGATCTGCTCTCTACTGCTGTGTGAGAGACAGAGACAGAGATCTGCTTTCTACTGCTGTGTGAGAGACAGAGACAGAGATCTGCTCTCTACTGCTGTGTGAGAGACAGAGACAGAGATCTGCTCTACTGCTGTGTGAGAGACAGGGATCTGCTCTCTACTGCTGTGTGAGAGACAGAGATCTGCTCTACTGCTGTGTGAGAGACAGGGATCTGCTCTCTACTGCTGTGTGAGAGACAGAGATCTGCTCTCTACTGCTGTGTGAGAGACAGGGATCTGCTCTCTACTGCTGTGTGAGAGACAGAGACAGGGATCTGCTCTCTACTGCTGTGTGAGAGACAGAGACAGAGATCTGCTTTCTACTGCTGTGTGAGAGACAGAGACAGAGATCTGCTCTCTACTGCTGTGTGAGAGACAGAGACAGAGATCTGCTCTCTACTGCTGTGTGAGAGACAGAGACAGAGATCTGCTCTCTACTGCTGTGTGAGAGACAGAGACAGAGATCTGCTTTCTACTGCTGTGTGAGAGACAGAGACAGAGATCTGCTCTCTACTGCTGTGTGAGAGACAGAGACAGAGATCTGCTCTACTGCTGTGTGAGAGACAGGGATCTGCTCTCTACTGCTGTGTGAGAGACAGAGATCTGCTCTACTGCTGTGTGAGAGACAGGGATCTGCTCTCTACTGCTGTGTGAGAGACAGGGATCTGCTCTCTACTGCTGTGTGAGAGACAGAGACAGGGATCTGCTCTCTACTGCTGTGTGAGAGACAGAGATCTGCTCTCTACTGCTGTGTGAGAGACAGGGATCTGCTCTCTACTGCTGTGTGAGAGACAGGGACAGGGATCTGCTCTCTACTGCTGTGTGAGAGACAGGGATCTGCTCTCTACTGCTGTGTGAGAGACAGAGACAGGGATCTGCTCTCTACTGCTGTGTGAGAGACAGAGATCTGCTCTCTACTGCTGTGTGAGAGACAGAGACAGAGATCTGCTCTCTACTGCTGTGTGAGAGACAGAGACAGAGATCTGCTCTCTACTGCTGTGTGAGAGACAGAGACAGAGATCTGCTCTCTACTGCTGTGTGAGAGACAGGGACAGAGATCTGCTCTCTACTGCTGTGTGAGAGACAGAGACAGATCTGCTCTCTACTGCTGTGTGAGAGACAGAGACAGAGATCTGCTCTCTACTGCTGTGTGAGAGACAGAGACAGGGATCTGCTCTCTACTGCTGTGTGAGAGACAGAGATCTGCTCTCTACTGCTGTGTGAGAGACAGAGACAGAGATCTGCTCTCTACTGCTGTGTGAGAGAGACAGAGATCTGCTCTCTACTGCTGTGTGAGAGACAGAGATCTGCTCTCTACTGCTGTGTGAGAGACAGAGATCTGCTCTCTACTGCTGTGTGAGAGACAGAGACAGAGATCTGCTCTCTACTGCTGTGTGAGAGACAGAGATCTGCTCTCTACTGCTGTGTGAGAGACAGAGACAGGGATCTGCTCTCTACTGCTGTGTGAGAGACAGGGATCTGCTCTCTACTGCTGTGTGAGAGACAGAGACAGGGATCTGCTCTCTACTGCTGTGTGAGAGACAGGGATCTGCTCTCTACTGCTGTGTGAGAGACAGAGACAGGGATCTGCTCTCTACTGCTGTGTGAGAGACAGAGACAGGGATCCACACTCCTCTGGTCGTTAGCCATGCGCGAGCAGGCTGCTGAATCTAGTGGGAGGAGCCAGAGAGCTGGTCAAAACAACTGGAAAGGGAGGGGTGATTTTAGAGAGGCGGGACTACTCTCCTATCCTATCACACAGGGTGTGGGTGTGTCCTCTAATCAGGGTGGGTGTGTCCTCTAATCAGGGTGTTTCTGTGGGTGTGTCCTCTTTAATCAGGGTGTTTCTGTGGGTGTGTCCTCTTTAATCACGCTGTTTCTGTGGGTGTGTCCTCTTTAATCACGCTGTTTCGGTGGGTGTCCTCTTTAATCATGGCGTTTCTGTGGGTGTGTCCTCTTTAATCACGCTGTTTCGGTGGGTGTGTCCTCTTTCGGAGGTGTGTCTTTCTCTGCTTCCTCTCCCGTGGGTGTGTCCTGACCAGTCTCCTCCCCTTCTGATGCAGCTGAAAGGGGTGTGTCTCCCTCAGAAGAAAGGGGTGTGTCTCCCTCTGCCTCTAGGGGCGTGTCTTGCTCAGTAGGCGTTCCCATCTCTGCTTCAGCTGTCTCTTGAATTGTTGTATCGGTTTCAGTCTCCTCCTCCTCCTCTTCCTCCATCGCAGACCCTTCCACTTCCTCCTTTGGCTCCGTCCCTTCTCTCTTCTCTAGCCCCTCCTCCTCCTCCTCCTCCTCCTCCTCCATCGCCGACCCTTCCACTTCCTCCTTTGGCTCCTTCCCTTCTCTCTTCTCTAGCCCCTCCTCCTCCTCCTCCTCCTCCTCCTCCTCCCTGATAGCCGTATCAGTGCCGAGGTGTGTGTGTGAGCCGAGGTGTGTGTGTGAGCCGAGGTGTGTGTGTGAGCCGAGGTGTGTGTGTGAGCCGAGGTGTGTGTGTGAGCCGAGTGCGTGTAGGTGGTCAGCGGGGGGCAGCAGGGTCAGTGACTCGACGCTCAGAGAGTCTGTGTTGTCGTCGGTCAGTAGAGAGATGTTAGGCTGGGAGGCAGGGGTGAGGCTGGGGGCCAGGACAGACGGGACAGGGGAACCGGTTAACTCTCCTCCTCCTCTTCCTCCTGCCTCTCCACCGGAGGACGAAGGAGGGGTGTGCTCCAAGAACGTCTCCTCATCTGAGGAGGAAGAGGGGTTAATGTTAGCTCAACCGGTTAGCTACAGACAACTGCTATCTAAGCCTAGCATCGAGAGCTAACGATCGCTACAGACGACTGCTATCTAAGCCTAGCATCTAGAGCTAACGATCACTACAGACAACTGCTATCTAAGCTTAGCATCGAGAGCTAACAATCGCTACAGACAACTGCTATCTAAGCCTAGCATCTAGAGCTAACGATAGCTACAGACAACTGCTATCTAAGCCTAGCATCAACAGCTAACGATCGCTACAGACGACTGCTATCTAAGCCTAGCATCGACAGCTAACGATCGCTACAGACGACTGCTTTCTCAGCCTAGCATCTAGAGCTAACGATCGCTACAAACGACTGCTATCTAAGCCTAGCATCGAGAGCTAACGATCGCTACAGACAACTGCTATCTAAGCCTAGCATCTAGAGCTAACGATCGCTACAGACGACTGCTATCTAAGCCTAGCATCTAGAGCTAACGATCGCTACAGACGACTGCTATCTAAGCCTAGCATCTAGAGCTAACGATCGCTACAGACGACTGCTATCTAAGCCTAGCATCGACAGCTAACGATAGCTACAGACAACTGCTATCTAAGCCTAGCATCGACAGCTAACGATAGCTACAGACGACTGCTATCTAAGCCCAGCATCGACAGCTAACGATCGCTACAGACGACTGCTATCTAAGCCTAGCATCTAGAGATAACGATAGCTACTATCTAAGCCTATCATCTAGAGCTAACGATAGCTACAGACGACTGCTATCTAAGCCTAGCATCGAGAGCTAACGATCTCTACAGACGACTGCTATCTAAGCCTAGCATCTAGAGCTAACGATCGCTACAGACGACTGCTATCTAAGCCTAGCATTGAGAGCTAACGATCGCTACAGACGACTGCTATCTAAGCCTAGCACCTAGAGCTAACAATCGCTACAGACGACTGCTATCTAAGCCTAGCATCGAGAGCTAACGATCGCTACAGACGACTGCTATCTAAGCCTAGCATCTAGAGCTAACGATCGCTACAGACGACTGCTATCTAAGCCTAGCATCGAGAGCTAACGATAGCTACAGAAAACTGCTATCTAAGCCTAGCATCGACAGCTAACGATAGCTTCAGACGACTGCTATCTAAGCCTAGCATTGAGAGCTAACGATCGCTACAGACGACTGCTATCTAAGCCTAGCACCTAGAGCTAACAATCGCTACAGACGACTGCTATCTAAGCCTAGCATCGAGAGCTAACGATCGCTACAGACAACCGCTTTCTAAGCCTAGCATCGAGAGCTAACGATAGCTACAGACGACTGCTATCTAAGCCTAGCATCGAGAGCTAAAGATAGCTACAGACAACCGCTTTCTAAGCCTAGTATCTAGAGATAACGATAGCTACTATCTAAGCCTAGCATCTAGAGCTAACGATCGCTACAGACTGCTATCTAATCCTAGCATCTAGAGCTAACGATAGCTACAGACGACTGCTATCTAAGCCTAGCATCTAGAGCTAACGATCGCTACAGACCACTGCTATCTAAGCCTAGCATCTAGAGCTAACGGATAGCTACAGACAACTGCTATCTAAGCCTAGCATCGAGAGCTAACGATAGCTACAGACAACCACTATCTAAGCCTAGCATCGAGAGCTAACGATAGCTACAGACAACCGCTATCTAAGCCTAGCATCGAGAGCTAACGATCGTTACAGACGACTGCTATCTAAGCCCAGCATCTAGAGCTAACTATAGCTACAGACGACTGCCATCTAAGCCTAGCATCTAGAGCTAACGATAGCTACAGACAACCGCTATCTAAGCCTAGCATCGAGAGCTAACGATCGCTACAGACAACTGCTATCTAAGCCTAGCATCTAGAGCTAACGATAGCTACAGACAACCACTATCTAAGCCTAGCATCTAGAGCTAACGATAGCTACAGACAACCACTATCTAAGCCTAGCATCTAGAGCTAACGATAGCTACAGACAACCACTATCTAAGCCTAGCATCGAGAGCTAACGATAGCTACAGACAACCGCTTTCTAAGCCTAGTATCTAGAGATAACGATAGCTACTATCTAAGCCTAGCATCTAGAGCTAACGATCGCTACAGACTGCTATCTAATCCTAGCATCTAGAGCTAACGATAGCTACAGACGACTGCTATCTAAGCCTAGCATCTAGAGCTAACGATCGCTACAGACCACTGCTATCTAAGCCTAGCATCTAGAGCTAACGGATAGCTACAGACAACTGCTATCTAAGCCTAGCATCTAGAGCTAACGATAGCTACAGACCACTGCTATCTAAGCCTAACATCTAGAGCTAACGGATAGCTACAGACAACTGCTATCTAAGCCTAGCATCTAGAGCTAACGATAGCTACAGACAACTGCTATCTAAGCCTAGCATCGAGAGCTAACGATAGCTACAGACAACCACTATCTAAGCCTAGCATCGAGAGCTAACGATAGCTACAGACAACCGCTATCTAAGCCTAGCATCGAGAGCTAACGATCGTTACAGACGACTGCTATCTAAGCCCAGCATCTAGAGCTAACTATAGCTACAGACGACTGCCATCTAAGCCTAGCATCTAGAGCTAACGATAGCTACAGACAACCGCTATCTAAGCCTAGCATCGAGAGCTAACGATCGCTACAGACAACTGCTATCTAAGCCTAGCATCTAGAGATAACGATAGCTACTATCTAAGCCTAGCATCTAGAGCTAACGATAGCTACAGACGACCGCTATCTAAGCCTAGAATCTAGAGCTAACGATAGCTACAGACGACTGCTATCTAATCCTAGCATCTAGAGCTAACTACAGCTACAGACGACTGCTATCTAATCCTAGCATCTACAGTACTGGTGTGTGTGTGTGTTACCTGTAGGGCTGTTGGCTGATATCGTACTGGCTGTAACAGAGTCACATGGTCCGGTGCTGCCTGAGGAGGGGGGGGAGGGGGAGGAGAGGGGGGACGGGCTGTGCTGAGATACACAGTGGGCCACCGCAAACCCTGCAATACAACACGCACACGTGTAATTATGTAAAACAAAAAAAAATCTAAATAACAATTAGATTGAGTTGGTATGTCAATAAACACACGGATGCAGGACACACTGAGGTAAACAGAACAACACATTCCTGAGTGCTAGACACTGAAGTCTCTCTGTCTCTGTCCCAGTCTCTCTCTCTGGGTGATAGACACTGAAGTCTCTCTGTCCCAGTCTCTCTCTCTCTCTCTGGGTGCTAGACACTGAAGTCTCTCTGTCTCTGTCCCAGTCTCTCTCTCCCTCTCTGAGTGCTAGACACTGAAGTCTCTCTGTCTCTGTCCCAGTCTCTCTCTCTGGGTGCTAGACACTGAAGTCTCTCTGTCTCTGTCCCAGTCTCTCTCTCCCTCTCTGAGTGCTAGACACTGAAGTCTCTCTGTCTCTGTCCCAGTCTCTCTCCCTCTCTGGGTGCTAGACACTGAAGTCTCTCTGTCTCTGTCCCAGTCTCTCTCTCTCTCTGGGTGATAGACCACTAAACAGCGACTCTCTCTCTCTGGGTGATAGACCACTAAACAGCGACTCTCTCTCTCTGGGTGATAGACCACTAAACAGTCTCTCTCTCTCTCTGGGTGATAGACCACTAAACAGTCTCTCTCTCCCAGTCTCTCTCTCTCTCTGGGTGATAGACCACTAAACAGTCTCTCTCTCCCAGTCTCTCTCTCTCTCTGGGTGATAGACCACTAAACAGCGTCTCTCTCCCAGTCTCTCTGGGTGCTAGACACTAAACCGCTCTCTCTCCCAGTCTCTCTCTGGGTGCTAGACACTAAACAGTCTCTCTCTCTCGCTCTCTGGGTGCTAGACACTAAACAGTCTCTCTCTCCCAGTCTCTCTCTCTCTCTGGGTGCTAGACACTAAATAGTCTCTCTCTCTCTCTGGGTGCTAGACACTAAACAGTCTCGCTCTCTGGGTGCTAGACACTAAACAGCGTCTCTCTCCCAGTCTCTCTCTCTCTCTCTGGGTGCTAGACACTAAATAGTCTCTCTCTCTCTCTGGGTGCTAGACACTAAACAGCCCCTCTCTCCCATCCTCTCTCTGGGTGCTAGACACTAAACAGTCTCTCTCTCCCAGTCTCTCTCTCTCTCTGGGTGATAGACCACTAAACAGCGTCTCTCTCCCAGTCTCTCTCTCTCTCTGGGTGCTCGACACTAAATAGTCTCTCTCTCCCTCTCCCAGTCTCTCTCTCCCTCTCCCAGTCTCTCTCTCTCTGTTTGGGTGCTCGACACTAAACAGTCTCTCTCTCTAAGTGCTAGACACTAAACTCTCTGTCTCTCTCTCTGTCTCCCTCTCTCTCTGTCTCTCTCCCTCTCTCGCTCCCTCTGTCTCTCTCTCTCTCTGTCTCTCCCTCTCTGTCCCTGTCTCTCTCTCTGTCTCTCTCTCTGTCTCTCTCTCTGTCTCTCTCTCTCTGTCTCTCTCTCTCTCTCTCTCTCAACAGTCTCTCTCTGGGTGCTAGACACAAAACAGTCTCTCTCTCTCCCCCTCCCCCTCTGGGTGCTCGACACTAAACATCCAACCTACAGAACGACATTACCCAGTGTGTGTACCATCCAAGAAGTTACACCCAGCTTTATTCTGAAATCTCTTAAATAAAACAGTTTTTTTTGTTGTTGAAATGTTATAAAGAAACACATAAATAGCTGTTTTACATAAGTATTCAGACCCTTTGCGATGAGACTCGAAATTGAACCAAGGTGCTTCCTGTTTCCATTGATCATCCTTGAGATGTTTCTACAACTTGATTGGAGTCCACCTATGGTAAATTCAATTGATTGGAAAGGCAAGATTGAACTCTTTGGCCTGAATGCCAAACGTCACGTCTGGAGGAAACCTGGCACCATCCCTACGGTGAAGCATGGAGGTGGCAGCATCATGCTGTGGGGATGTTTTTCAGAGGCAGGGACTGGGAGACTAGGATCGAGGGAAAGATGAACGGAGCAAAGTACAGAGAGATCCTTGATGATAACCTGCTCCAGATCCCTCAGGACCTCAGACTGGGGCGTAGCACACAGCCAAGACAATGCAGGAGTGGCTTCGGGACAAGTCTCTAAATGTCCATGAATGACTCAGCCAGAGCCCGGACTTTAACCTGTTCGAACATCTCTGGAGAGACTTGAGAAAAGCTGTGCAGCGACGCTTCCCCATCCAACCAGACAGAGCTTGAGAGGATCTGCAGAGAAGAATGGGAGAAACTCCCCAAATACAGGTGTGCCAAGCTTGTTGGGTCAAACCCAAGATGACTCAAGGCTGTAATCGCTGCCAAAGGTGCTTCAACAAAGTACTGAGTAAAGGGTCTGAATACTTATGTCAATGTGATATTTAAGATTTTTTATTTTATTATACATTTGCAAAAATGTAAATGTTTTTTTACTTCGTAATTATGGGGTATTGTGATGTCATGATGGGGTATTGTGATGTCATTATGGAGTATTGTGATGTCATTATGGGGTATTGTGATGTCATTATGGATTATTGTGATGTCATTACGGAGTATTGTGATGTCATTATGGGGTATTGTGATGTCATTACGGAGTAATGTGATGTCATTATGGGGTATTGTGATGTCATTATGGAGTAATGTGATGTCATTATGGGGTATTGTGATGTCATTACGGAGTATTGTGTGTAGGTTGATGAGGGGGGAAAAAAACGATTGAATCCATTTTAGAATAAGGCTGTAACGTAACACAATGTGGAGAAGGAGTCTGAATACACTGTTCAGCCTACACAGATTAAGAGGAAATTCCACCACTTAGTTACATGGAGACCGACACTAAACCCCTTCTGTTCAAGCTGAAATGATACCAACCCCATTCTAAGGACACACTAAACCCCTTCGAGCTGAACATACACCTGGTGTGTTTGTTGGGGTTCGTTTCCTTGTCAAATCATTGGCTCATTGGTGAAATTAGCATTTAGGCAATATCTTTAAGTAAATCATTCATTCATTTATAAATGCAAATGAAGACAGAAGTTGACAACAGGAACATAACTCAATGTTTCCCAGTAAGTTCCGCAAAATAGAAAAAGGTCTCAAGTTGCTTTTATTAAACCCGAAGTCCAGCCCTTGTGATGTCACTGCATACCTCATTACCTTCTACTCATCAGACCAAGCCCATGCATACACAGCTATATAAAGTGTGTAACAGGAAGTGAATGTACAGTAGGTAGGTGTGTAACAGGAAGTGAATGTACAGTAGGTAGGTGTGTAACAGGAAGTGAATGTACAGTAGGTAGGTGTGTAACAGGAAGTGAATGTACAGTAGGTAGGTGTGTAACAGGAAGTAGGTGTGTAACAGGAAGTGAATGTACAGTAGGTAGGTGTGTAACAGGAAGTAGGTGTGTAACAGGAAGTGAATGTACAGTAGGTAGGTGTGTAACAGGAAGTAGGTGTGTAACAGGAAGTGAATGTACAGTAGGTAGGTGTGTAACAGGAAGTGAATGTACAGTAGGTAGGTGTGTAACAGGAAGTGAATGTACAGTAGGTAGGTGTGTAACAGGAAGTGAATGTACAGTAGGTAGGTGTGTAACAGGAAGTGAATGTACATTAGGTAGGCGTGTAACAGGAAGTGAATGTACAGTAGGTAGGCGTGTAACAGGAAGTGAATGTACAGTAGGTAGGCGTGTAACAGGAAGTGAATGTACAGTAGGTAGGCGTGTAACAGGAAGTGAATGTACAGTAGGTAGGTGTGTAACAGGAAGTGAATGTACAGTAGGTAGGTGTGGAACAGGAAGTGAATGTACAGTAGGTAGGCGTGTAACAGGAAGTGAATGTACAGTAGATAGGTGTGTAACAGGAAGTGTGTATTACCTGGAACTTTGTCAACGGAGGCGAACACAGATCTCTGTGAGGTGGGGTCGTTGGGCGCTCGACGTGATTGGTCGTAGAAGCGGAAAGGGAGTTGACCGCCGGCAGCAGTGTTTCCTGTCTGGCCGAAGCCCAGAACCTCTGACGAACTGGGCTGGACAGGAAGGTCGAGTAACGCTGGAACACACAGAGATGTTAGAGAGGGAGGTGTGTCCTCTGAGTGGCTTTCTCTCCCTGTCTCTCTCTCTCCGGGCGTGTCTCCCTGTCTCTCTCTCCGGGTGTGTCTCCCTGTCTCTCTCTCCGGGCGTGTCTCCCTGTCTCTCTCTCCGGGTGTGTCTCCCTGTC
>NC_088225.1:39434416-39484416 GCF_036934945.1 Oncorhynchus masou masou
CACAACCATACAGGCTATCAGATCACTGTTATCTACAGAGAGACCACAACACAACCATACAGGCTATCAGATCACTGTTATCTACAGAGAGAGAGACCACAACACAACCATACAGGCTATCAGATCACTGTTATCTACAGAGAGAGAGACCACAACACAACCATACAGGCTATCAGATCACTGTTATCTACAGAGAGACCACAACACAACCATACAGGCTATCAGATCACTGTTATCTACAGAGAGACCACAACACAACCATACAGGCTATCAGATCACTGTTATCTACAGAGAGAGAGACCACAACACAACCATACAGGCTATCAGATCACTGTTATCTACAGAGAGACCACAACACAACCATACAGGCTATCAGATCACTGTTATCTACAGAGAGAGAGACCACAACACAACCATACAGGCTATCAGATCACTGTTATCTACAGAGAGAGAGACCACAACACAACCATACAGGCTATCAGATCACTGTTATCTACAGAGAGAGAGACCACAACACAACCATACAGGCTATCAGATCACTGTTATCTACAGAGAGAGAGACCACAACACAACCATACAGGCTATCAGATCACTGTTATCTACAGAGAGAGAGAGACCACAACACAACCATACAGGCTATCAGATCACTGTTATCTACAGAGAGAGACCACAACACAACCATACAGGCTATCAGATCACTGTTATCTACAGAGAGAGAGACCACAACACAACCATACAGGCTATCAGATCACTGTTATCTACAGAGAGACCACAACACAACCATACAGGCTATCAGATCACTGTTATCTACAGAGAGAGACCACAACACAACCATACAGGCTATCAGATCACTGTTATCTACAGAGAGAGACCACAACACAACCATACAGGCTATCAGATCACTGTTATCTACAGAGAGACCACAACACAACCATACAGGCTATCAGATCACTGTTATCTACAGAGAGACCACAACACAACCATACAGGCTATCAGATCACTGTTATCTACAGAGAGACCACAACACAACCATACAGGCTATCAGATCACTGTTATCTACAGAGAGACCACAACACAACCATACAGGCTATCAGATCACTGTTATCTACAGAGAGAGAGACCACAACACAACCATACAGGCTATCAGATCACTGTTATCTACAGAGAGAGAGACCACAACACAACCATACAGGCTATCAGATCACTGTTATCTACAGAGAGAGACCACAACACAACCATACAGGCTATCAGATCACTGTTATCTACAGAGAGACCACAACACAACCATACAGGCTATCAGATCACTGTTATCTACAGAGAGAGAGACCACAACACAACCATACAGGCTATCAGATCACTGTTATCTACAGAGAGACCACAACACAACCATACAGGCTATCAGATCACTGTTATCTACAGAGAGAGAGACCACAACACAACCATACAGGCTATCAGATCACTGTTATCTACAGAGAGAGAGACCACAACACAACCATACAGGCTATCAGATCACTGTTATCTACAGAGAGAGAGACCACAACACAACCATACAGGCTATCAGATCACTGTTATCTACAGAGAGAGACCACAACACAACCATACAGGCTATCAGATCACTGTTATCTACAGAGAGAGAGACCACAACACAACCATACAGGCTATCAGATCACTGTTATCTACAGAGAGAGAGACCACAACACAACCATACAGGCTATCAGATCACTGTTATCTACAGAGAGAGAGACCACAACACAACCATACAGGCTATCAGATCACTGTTATCTACAGAGAGAGAGACCACAACACAACCATACAGGCTATCAGATCACTGTTATCTACAGAGAGAGACCACAACACAACCATACAGGCTATCAGATCACTGTTATCTACAGAGAGAGAGACCACAACACAACCATACAGGCTATCAGATCACTGTTATCTACAGAGAGACCACAACACAACCATACAGGCTATCAGATCACTGTTATCTACAGAGAGAGAGACCACAACACAACCATACAGGCTATCAGATCACTGTTATCTACAGAGAGAGAGACCACAACACAACCATACAGGCTATCAGATCACTGTTATCTACAGAGAGAGAGACCACAACACAACCATACAGGCTATCAGATCACTGTTATCTACAGAGAGAGAGACCACAACACAACCATACAGGCTATCAGATCACTGTTATCTACAGAGAGAGAGACCACAACACAACCATACAGGCTATCAGATCACTGTTATCTACAGAGAGAGACCACAACACAACCATACAGGCTATCAGATCACTGTTATCTACAGAGAGAGAGACCACAACACAACCATACAGGCTATCAGATCACTGTTATCTACAGAGAGACCACAACACAACCATACAGGCTATCAGATCACTGTTATCTACAGAGAGAGACCACAACACAACCATACAGGCTATCAGATCACTGTTATCTACAGAGAGAGAGACCACAACACAACCATACAGGCTATCAGATCACTGTTATCTACAGAGAGACCACAACACAACCATACAGGCTATCAGATCACTGTTATCTACAGAGAGAGACCACAACACAACCATACAGGCTATCAGATCACTGTTATCTACAGAGAGAGAGACCACAACACAACCATACAGGCTATCAGATCACTGTTATCTACAGAGAGACCACAACACAACCATACAGGCTATCAGATCACTGTTATCTACAGAGAGACCACAACACAACCATACAGGCTATCAGATCACTGTTATCTACAGAGAGACCACAACACAACCATACAGGCTATCAGATCACTGTTATCTACAGAGAGAGACCACAACACAACCATACAGGCTATCAGATCACTGTTATCTACAGAGAGAGACCACAACACAACCATACAGGCTATCAGATCACTGTTATCTACAGAGAGAGACCACAACACAACCATACAGGCTATCAGATCACTGTTATCTACAGAGAGAGAGACCACAACACAACCATACAGGCTATCAGATCACTGTTATCTACAGAGAGAGACCACAACACAACCATACAGGCTATCAGATCACTGTTATCTACAGAGAGAGACCACAACACAACCATACAGGCTATCAGATCACTGTTATCTACAGAGAGAGAGACCACAACACAACCATACAGGCTATCAGATCACTGTTATCTACAGAGAGAGACCACAACACAACCATACAGGCTATCAGATCACTGTTATCTACAGAGAGAGAGACCACAACACAACCATACAGGCTATCAGATCACTGTTATCTACAGAGAGAGAGACCACAACACAACCATACAGGCTATCAGATCACTGTTATCTACAGAGAGAGACCACAACACAACCATACAGGCTATCAGATCACTGTTATCTACAGAGAGAGACCACAACACAACCATACAGGCTATCAGATCACTGTTATCTACAGAGAGAGACCACAACACAACCATACAGGCTATCAGATCACTGTTATCTACAGAGAGAGAGACCACAACACAACCATACAGGCTATCAGATCACTGTTATCTACAGAGAGACCACAACACAACCATACAGGCTATCAGATCACTGTTATCTACAGAGAGAGACCACAACACAACCATACAGGCTATCAGATCACTGTTATCTACAGAGAGACCACAACACAACCATACAGGCTATCAGATCACTGTTATCTACAGAGAGACCACAACACAACCATACAGGCTATCAGATCACTGTTATCTACAGAGAGACCACAACACAACCATACAGGCTATCAGATCACTGTTATCTACAGAGAGAGAGACCACAACACAACCATACAGGCTATCAGATCACTGTTATCTACAGAGAGAGACCACAACACAACCATACAGGCTATCAGATCACTGTTATCTACAGAGAGAGACCACAACACAACCATACAGGCTATCAGATCACTGTTATCTACAGAGAGAGAGACCACAACACAACCATACAGGCTATCAGATCACTGTTATCTACAGAGAGAGAGACCACAACACAACCATACAGGCTATCAGATCACTGTTATCTACAGAGAGAGACCACAACACAACCATACAGGCTATCAGATCACTGTTATCTACAGAGAGAGAGACCACAACACAACCATACAGGCTATCAGATCACTGTTATCTACAGAGAGAGACCACAACACAACCATACAGGCTATCAGATCACTGTTATCTACAGAGAGACCACAACACAACCATACAGGCTATCAGATCACTGTTATCTACAGAGAGAGACCACAACACAACCATACAGGCTATCAGATCACTGTTATCTACAGAGAGAGAGACCACAACACAACCATACAGGCTATCAGATCACTGTTATCTACAGAGAGAGACCACAACACAACCATACAGGCTATCAGATCACTGTTATCTACAGAGAGAGACCACAACACAACCATACAGGCTATCAGATCACTGTTATCTACAGAGAGAGAGACCACAACACAACCATACAGGCTATCAGATCACTGTTATCTACAGAGAGAGAGACCACAACACAACCATACAGGCTATCAGATCACTGTTATCTACAGAGAGACCACAACACAACCATACAGGCTATCAGATCACTGTTATCTACAGAGAGAGAGACCACAACACAACCATACAGGCTATCAGATCACTGTTATCTACAGAGAGAGAGACCACAACACAACCATACAGGCTATCAGATCACTGTTATCTACACAGAGAGACCACAACACAACCATACAGGCTATCAGATCACTGTTATCTACAGAGAGAGACCACAACACAACCATACAGGCTATCAGATCACTGTTATCTACAGAGAGAGAGACCACAACACAACCATACAGGCTATCAGATCACTGTTATCTACAGAGAGACCACAACACAACCATACAGGCTATCAGATCACTGTTATCTACAGAGAGACCACAACACAACCATACAGGCTATCAGATCACTGTTATCTACAGAGAGACCACAACACAACCATACAGGCTATCAGATCACTGTTATCTACAGAGAGAGAGACCACAACACAACCATACAGGCTATCAGATCACTGTTATCTACAGAGAGAGACCACAACACAACCATACAGGCTATCAGATCACTGTTATCTACAGAGAGAGAGACCACAACACAACCATACAGGCTATCAGATCACTGTTATCTACAGAGAGAGAGACCACAACACAACCATACAGGCTATCAGATCACTGTTATCTACAGAGAGAGAGACCACAACACAACCATACAGGCTATCAGATCACTGTTATCTACAGAGAGAGAGACCACAACACAACCATACAGGCTATCAGATCACTGTTATCTACAGAGAGAGAGACCACAACACAACCATACAGGCTATCAGATCACTGTTATCTACAGAGAGAGACCACAACACAACCATACAGGCTATCAGATCACTGTTATCTACAGAGAGAGAGACCACAACACAACCATACAGGCTATCAGATCACTGTTATCTACAGAGAGAGACCACAACACAACCATACAGGCTATCAGATCACTGTTATCTACAGAGAGAGACCACAACACAACCATACAGGCTATCAGATCACTGTTATCTACAGAGAGAGACCACAACACAACCATACAGGCTATCAGATCACTGTTATCTACAGAGAGAGAGACCACAACACAACCATACAGGCTATCAGATCACTGTTATCTACAGAGAGAGAGACCACAACACAACCATACAGGCTATCAGATCACTGTTATCTACAGAGAGACCACAACACAACCATACAGGCTATCAGATCACTGTTATCTACAGAGAGAGAGACCACAACACAACCATACAGGCTATCAGATCACTGTTATCTACAGAGAGAGACCACAACACAACCATACAGGCTATCAGATCACTGTTATCTACAGAGAGAGACCACAACACAACCATACAGGCTATCAGATCACTGTTATCTACAGAGAGAGAGACCACAACACAACCATACAGGCTATCAGATCACTGTTATCTACAGAGAGAGACCACAACACAACCATACAGGCTATCAGATCACTGTTATCTACAGAGAGAGACCACAACACAACCATACAGGCTATCAGATCACTGTTATCTACAGAGAGAGACCACAACACAACCATACAGGCTATCAGATCACTGTTATCTACAGAGAGAGAGACCACAACACAACCATACAGGCTATCAGATCACTGTTATCTACAGAGAGACCACAACACAACCATACAGGCTATCAGATCACTGTTATCTACAGAGAGAGAGACCACAACACAACCATACAGGCTATCAGATCACTGTTATCTACAGAGAGAGAGACCACAACACAACCATACAGGCTATCAGATCACTGTTATCTACAGAGAGACCACAACACAACCATACAGGCTATCAGATCACTGTTATCTACAGAGAGAGACCACAACACAACCATACAGGCTATCAGATCACTGTTATCTACAGAGAGAGAGACCACAACACAACCATACAGGCTATCAGATCACTGTTATCTACAGAGAGAGAGACCACAACACAACCATACAGGCTATCAGATCACTGTTATCTACAGAGAGAGACCACAACACAACCATACAGGCTATCAGATCACTGTTATCTACAGAGAGACCACAACACAACCATACAGGCTATCAGATCACTGTTATCTACAGAGAGAGAGACCACAACACAACCATACAGGCTATCAGATCACTGTTATCTACAGAGAGAGACCACAACACAACCATACAGGCTATCAGATCACTGTTATCTACAGAGAGAGAGACCACAACACAACCATACAGGCTATCAGATCACTGTTATCTACAGAGAGAGAGACCACAACACAACCATACAGGCTATCAGATCACTGTTATCTACAGAGAGAGACCACAACACAACCATACAGGCTATCAGATCACTGTTATCTACAGAGAGAGAGACCACAACACAACCATACAGGCTATCAGATCACTGTTATCTACAGAGAGAGAGACCACAACACAACCATACAGGCTATCAGATCACTGTTATCTACAGAGAGAGACCACAACACAACCATACAGGCTATCAGATCACTGTTATCTACAGAGAGAGAGACCACAACACAACCATACAGGCTATCAGATCACTGTTATCTACAGAGAGAGAGACCACAACACAACCATACAGGCTATCAGATCACTGTTATCTACAGAGAGAGAGACCACAACACAACCATACAGGCTATCAGATCACTGTTATCTACAGAGAGAGACCACAACACAACCATACAGGCTATCAGATCACTGTTATCTACAGAGAGAGACCACAACACAACCATACAGGCTATCAGATCACTGTTATCTACAGAGAGAGACCACAACACAACCATACAGGCTATCAGATCACTGTTATCTACAGAGAGAGAGACCACAACACAACCATACAGGCTATCAGATCACTGTTATCTACAGAGAGAGAGACCACAACACAACCATACAGGCTATCAGATCACTGTTATCTACAGAGAGAGACCACAACACAACCATACAGGCTATCAGATCACTGTTATCTACAGAGAGAGAGACCACAACACAACCATACAGGCTATCAGATCACTGTTATCTACAGAGAGAGAGACCACAACACAACCATACAGGCTATCAGATCACTGTTATCTACAGAGAGAGACCACAACACAACCATACAGGCTATCAGATCACTGTTATCTACAGAGAGAGACCACAACACAACCATACAGGCTATCAGATCACTGTTATCTACAGAGAGAGACCACAACACAACCATACAGGCTATCAGATCACTGTTATCTACAGAGAGAGAGACCACAACACAACCATACAGGCTATCAGATCACTGTTATCTACAGAGAGAGAGACCACAACACAACCATACAGGCTATCAGATCACTGTTATCTACAGAGAGAGAGACCACAACACAACCATACAGGCTATCAGATCACTGTTATCTACAGAGAGAGAGACCACAACACAACCATACAGGCTATCAGATCACTGTTATCTACAGAGAGAGACCACAACACAACCATACAGGCTATCAGATCACTGTTATCTACAGAGAGACCACAACACAACCATACAGGCTATCAGATCACTGTTATCTACAGAGAGAGAGACCACAACACAACCATACAGGCTATCAGATCACTGTTATCTACAGAGAGAGAGACCACAACACAACCATACAGGCTATCAGATCACTGTTATCTACAGAGAGAGACCACAACACAACCATACAGGCTATCAGATCACTGTTATCTACAGAGAGAGAGACCACAACACAACCATACAGGCTATCAGATCACTGTTATCTACAGAGAGACCACAACACAACCATACAGGCTATCAGATCACTGTTATCTACAGAGAGAGACCACAACACAACCATACAGGCTATCAGATCACTGTTATCTACAGAGAGACCACAACACAACCATACAGGCTATCAGATCACTGTTATCTACAGAGAGAGAGACCACAACACAACCATACAGGCTATCAGATCACTGTTATCTACAGAGAGAGAGACCACAACACAACCATACAGGCTATCAGATCACTGTTATCTACAGAGAGACCACAACACAACCATACAGGCTATCAGATCACTGTTATCTACAGAGAGAGACCACAACACAACCATACAGGCTATCAGATCACTGTTATCTACAGAGAGAGAGACCACAACACAACCATACAGGCTATCAGATCACTGTTATCTACAGAGAGACCACAACACAACCATACAGGCTATCAGATCACTGTTATCTACAGAGAGAGACCACAACACAACCATACAGGCTATCAGATCACTGTTATCTACAGGATCAGACCACAACACAACCATACAGGCTATCAGATCACTGTTATCTACAGAGAGAGACCACAACACAACCATACAGGCTATCAGATCACTGTTATCTACAGAGAGAGACCACAACACAACCATACAGGCTATCAGATCACTGTTATCTACAGAGAGAGAGACCACAACACAACCATACAGGCTATCAGATCACTGTTATCTACAGAGAGAGAGACCACAACACAACCATACAGGCTATCAGATCACTGTTATCTACAGAGAGAGACCACAACACAACCATACAGGCTATCAGATCACTGTTATCTACAGAGAGAGAGACCACAACACAACCATACAGGCTATCAGATCACTGTTATCTACAGAGAGAGAGACCACAACACAACCATACAGGCTATCAGATCACTGTTATCTACAGAGAGAGACCACAACACAACCATACAGGCTATCAGATCACTGTTATCTACAGAGAGAGAGACCACAACACAACCATACAGGCTATCAGATCACTGTTATCTACAGAGAGAGAGACCACAACACAACCATACAGGCTATCAGATCACTGTTATCTACAGAGAGAGACCACAACACAACCATACAGGCTATCAGATCACTGTTATCTACAGAGAGAGACCACAACACAACCATACAGGCTATCAGATCACTGTTATCTACAGAGAGAGAGACCACAACACAACCATACAGGCTATCAGATCACTGTTATCTACAGAGAGAGAGACCACAACACAACCATACAGGCTATCAGATCACTGTTATCTACAGAGAGACCACAACACAACCATACAGGCTATCAGATCACTGTTATCTACAGAGAGAGAGACCACAACACAACCATACAGGCTATCAGATCACTGTTATCTACAGAGAGAGAGACCACAACACAACCATACAGGCTATCAGATCACTGTTATCTACAGAGAGAGACCACAACACAACCATACAGGCTATCAGATCACTGTTATCTACAGAGAGAGAGACCACAACACAACCATACAGGCTATCAGATCACTGTTATCTACAGAGAGAGAGACCACAACACAACCATACAGGCTATCAGATCACTGTTATCTACAGAGAGAGAGACCACAACACAACCATACAGGCTATCAGATCACTGTTATCTACAGAGAGAGAGACCACAACACAACCATACAGGCTATCAGATCACTGTTATCTACAGAGAGAGACCACAACACAACCATACAGGCTATCAGATCACTGTTATCTACAGAGAGAGACCACAACACAACCATACAGGCTATCAGATCACTGTTATCTACAGAGAGAGACCACAACACAACCATACAGGCTATCAGATCACTGTTATCTACAGAGAGACCACAACACAACCATACAGGCTATCAGATCACTGTTATCTACAGAGAGACCACAACACAACCATACAGGCTATCAGATCACTGTTATCTACAGAGAGACCACAACACAACCATACAGGCTATCAGATCACTGTTATCTACAGAGAGACCACAACACAACCATACAGGCTATCAGATCACTGTTATCTACAGAGAGACCACAACACAACCATACAGGCTATCAGATCACTGTTATCTACAGAGAGAGAGACCACAACACAACCATACAGGCTATCAGATCACTGTTATCTACAGAGAGACCACAACACAACCATACAGGCTATCAGATCACTGTTATCTACAGAGAGAGAGACCACAACACAACCATACAGGCTATCAGATCACTGTTATCTACAGAGAGACCACAACACAACCATACAGGCTATCAGATCACTGTTATCTACAGAGAGAGAGACCACAACACAACCATACAGGCTATCAGATCACTGTTATCTACAGAGAGAGACCACAACACAACCATACAGGCTATCAGATCACTGTTATCTACAGAGAGAGAGACCACAACACAACCATACAGGCTATCAGATCACTGTTATCTACAGAGAGAGAGACCACAACACAACCATACAGGCTATCAGATCACTGTTATCTACAGAGAGAGAGACCACAACACAACCATACAGGCTATCAGATCACTGTTATCTACAGAGAGACCACAACACAACCATACAGGCTATCAGATCACTGTTATCTACAGAGAGAGAGACCACAACACAACCATACAGGCTATCAGATCACTGTTATCTACAGAGAGACCACAACACAACCATACAGGCTATCAGATCACTGTTATCTACAGAGAGACCACAACACAACCATACAGGCTATCAGATCACTGTTATCTACAGAGAGACCACAACACAACCAGCAGGCTATCAGATCACTGTTATCACAACACAACCATACAGGCTATCAGATCACTGTTATCTACAGAGAGACCACAACACAACCATACAGGCTATCAGATCACTGTTATCTACAGAGAGACCACAACACAACCATACAGGCTATCAGATCACTGTTATCTACAGAGAGAGAGACCACAACACAACCATACAGGCTATCAGATCACTGTTATCTACAGAGAGAGAGACCACAACACAACCATACAGGCTATCAGATCACTGTTATCTACAGAGAGAGACCACAACACAACCATACAGGCTATCAGATCACTGTTATCTACAGAGAGACCACAACACAACCATACAGGCTATCAGATCACTGTTATCTACAGAGAGAGAGACCACAACACAACCATACAGGCTATCAGATCACTGTTATCTACAGAGAGACCACAACACAACCATACAGGCTATCAGATCACTGTTATCTACAGAGAGAGAGACCACAACACAACCATACAGGCTATCAGATCACTGTTATCTACAGAGAGAGAGACCACAACACAACCATACAGGCTATCAGATCACTGTTATCTACAGAGAGAGAGACCACAACACAACCATACAGGCTATCAGATCACTGTTATCTACAGAGAGACCACAACACAACCATACAGGCTATCAGATCACTGTTATCTACAGAGAGAGACCACAACACAACCATACAGGCTATCAGATCACTGTTATCTACAGAGAGAGAGACCACAACACAACCATACAGGCTATCAGATCACTGTTATCTACAGAGAGAGAGACCACAACACAACCATACAGGCTATCAGATCACTGTTATCTACAGAGAGAGACCACAACACAACCATACAGGCTATCAGATCACTGTTATCTACAGAGAGAGACCACAACACAACCATACAGGCTATCAGATCACTGTTATCTACAGAGAGAGACCACAACACAACCATACAGGCTATCAGATCACTGTTATCTACAGAGAGACCACAACACAACCATACAGGCTATCAGATCACTGTTATCTACAGAGAGAGACCACAACACAACCATACAGGCTATCAGATCACTGTTATCTACAGATCACTGAGAGAGACCACAACACAACCATACAGGCTATCAGATCACTGTTATCTACAGAGAGAGAGACCACAACACAACCATACAGGCTATCAGATCACTGTTATCTACAGAGAGAGAGACCACAACACAACCATACAGGCTATCAGATCACTGTTATCTACAGAGAGAGACCACAACACAACCATACAGGCTATCAGATCACTGTTATCTACAGAGAGAGACCACAACACAACCATACAGGCTATCAGATCACTGTTATCTACAGAGAGACCACAACACAACCATACAGGCTATCAGATCACTGTTATCTACAGAGAGAGAGACCACAACACAACCATACAGGCTATCAGATCACTGTTATCTACAGAGAGAGAGACCACAACACAACCATACAGGCTATCAGATCACTGTTATCTACAGAGAGACCACAACACAACCATACAGGCTATCAGATCACTGTTATCTACAGAGAGAGACCACAACACAACCATACAGGCTATCAGATCACTGTTATCTACAGAGAGAGAGACCACAACACAACCATACAGGCTATCAGATCACTGTTATCTACAGAGAGAGAGACCACAACACAACCATACAGGCTATCAGATCACTGTTATCTACAGAGAGACCACAACACAACCATACAGGCTATCAGATCACTGTTATCTACAGAGAGAGAGACCACAACACAACCATACAGGCTATCAGATCACTGTTATCTACAGAGAGAGACCACAACACAACCATACAGGCTATCAGATCACTGTTATCTACAGACTGTTATCTACAGAGAGACCACAACACAACCATACAGGCTATCAGATCACTGTTATCTACAGAGAGAGAGACCACAACACAACCATACAGGCTATCAGATCACTGTTATCTACAGAGAGACCACAACACAACCATACAGGCTATCAGATCACTGTTATCTACAGAGAGACCACAACACAACCATACAGGCTATTAGATCACTGTTATCTACAGAGAGACCACAACACAACCATACAGGCTATCAGATCACTGTTATCTACAGAGAGAGAGACCCCAACACAACCATACAGGCTATCAGATCACTGTTATCTACAGAGAGACCACAACACAACCATACAGGCTATCAGATCACTGTTATCTACAGAGAGAGAGACCACAACACAACCATACAGGCTATCAGATCACTGTTATCTACAGAGAGACCACAACACAACCATACAGGCTATCAGATCACTGTTATCTACAGAGAGAGAGACCACAACACAACCATACAGGCTATCAGATCACTGTTATCTACAGAGAGAGAGACCACAACACAACCATACAGGCTATCAGATCACTGTTATCTACAGAGAGAGACCACAACACAACCATACAGGCTATCAGATCACTGTTATCTACAGAGAGAGAGACCACAACACAACCATACAGGCTATCAGATCACTGTTATCTACAGAGAGAGAGACCACAACACAACCATACAGGCTATCAGATCACTGTTATCTACAGAGAGAGAGACCACAACACAACCATACAGGCTATCAGATCACTGTTATCTACAGAGAGAGAGACCACAACACAACCATACAGGCTATCAGATCACTGTTATCTACAGAGAGAGAGACCACAACACAACCATACAGGCTATCAGATCACTGTTATCTACAGAGAGACCACAACACAACCATACAGGCTATCAGATCACTGTTATCTACAGAGAGAGACCACAACACAACCATACAGGCTATCAGATCACTGTTATCTACAGAGAGACCACAACACAACCATATCTACAGGCTATCAGATCACTGTTATCTACAGAGAGACCACAACACAACCATACAGGCTATCAGATCACTGTTATCTACAGAGAGACCACAACACAACCATACAGGCTATCAGATCACTGTTATCTACAGAGAGACCACAACACAACCATACAGGCTATCAGATCACTGTTATCTACAGAGAGAGACCACAACACAACCATACAGGCTATCAGATCACTGTTATCTACAGAGAGAGACCACAACACAACCATACAGGCTATCAGATCACTGTTACAGAGAGAGACCACAACACAACCATACAGGCTATCAGATCACTGTTATCTACAGAGAGACCACAACACAACCATACAGGCTATCAGATCACTGTTATCTACAGAGAGAGACCACAACACAACCATACAGGCTATCAGATCACTGTTATCTACAGAGAGACCACAACACAACCATACAGGCTATCAGATCACTGTTATCTACAGAGAGAGACCACAACACAACCATACAGGCTATCAGATCACTGTTATCTACAGAGAGAGACCACAACACAACCATACAGGCTATCAGATCACTGTTATCTACAGAGAGAGAGACCACAACACAACCATACAGGCTATCAGATCACTGTTATCTACAGAGAGACCACAACACAACCATACAGGCTATCAGATCACTGTTATCTACAGATCAGAGAGAGACCACAACACAACCATACAGGCTATCAGATCACTGTTATCTACAGAGAGACCACAACACAACCATACAGGCTATCAGATCACTGTTATCTACAGAGAGACCACAACACAACCATACAGGCTATCAGATCACTGTTATCTACAGAGACCACAACACAACCATACAGGCTATCAGATCACTGTTATCTACAGAGAGACCACAACACAACCATACAGGCTATCAGATCACTGTTATCTACAGAGAGAGAGACCACAACACAACCATACAGGCTATCAGATCACTGTTATCTACAGAGAGACCACAACACAACCATACAGGCTATCAGATCACTGTTATCTACAGAGAGACCACAACACAACCATACAGGCTATCAGATCACTGTTATCTACAGAGAGAGAGACCACAACACAACCATACAGGCTATCAGATCACTGTTATCTACAGAGAGAGAGACCACAACACAACCATACAGGCTATCAGATCACTGTTATCTACAGAGAGAGACCACAACACAACCATACAGGCTATCAGATCACTGTTATCTACAGAGAGAGACCACAACACAACCATACAGGCTATCAGATCACTGTTATCTACAACCACAACACAACCATACAGGCTATCAGATCACTGTTATCTACAGACCATACAGAGACCACAACACAACCATACAGGCTATCAGATCACTGTTATCTACAGAGAGACCACAACACAACCATACAGGCTATCAGATCACTGTTATCTACAGAGAGAGAGACCACAACACAACCATACAGGCTATCAGATCACTGTTATCTACAGAGAGACCACAACACAACCATACAGGCTATCAGATCACTGTTATCTACAGAGAGACCACAACACAACCATACAGGCTATCAGATCACTGTTATCTACAGAGAGACCACAACACAACCATACAGGCTATCAGATCACTGTTATCTACAGAGAGACCACAACACAACCATACAGGCTATCAGATCACTGTTATCTACAGAGAGACCACAACACAACCATACAGGCTATCAGATCACTGTTATCTACAGAGAGAGACCACAACACAACCATACAGGCTATCAGATCACTGTTATCTACAGAGAGAGAGACCACAACACAACCATACAGGCTATTAGATCACTGTTATCTACAGAGAGAGCTATCAGATCACCACAACACAACCATACAGGCTATCAGATCACTGTTATCTACAGAGAGAGACCACAACACAACCATACAGGCTATCAGATCACTGTTATCTACAGAGAGAGAGACCACAACACAACCATACAGGCTATCAGATCACTGTTATCTACAGAGAGAGAGACCACAACACAACCATACAGGCTATCAGATCACTGTTATCTACAGAGAGAGAGACCACAACACAACCATACAGGCTATCAGATCACTGTTATCTACACTGTTATCTACAGAGAGAGACCACAACACAACCATACAGGCTATCAGATCACTGTTATCTACAGAGAGAGAGACCACAACACAACCATACAGGCTATCAGATCACTGTTATCTACAGAGAGAGAGACCACAACACAACCATACAGCTATCAGACCACTGTTATCTACAGAGAGAGAGACCACAACACAACCATACAGGCTATCAGATCACTGTTATCTACAGAGAGAGAGACCACAACACAACCATACAGGCTATCAGATCACTGTTATCTACAGAGAGAGAGACCACAACACAACCATACAGGCTATCAGATCACTGTTATCTACAGAGAGAGAGACCACAACACAACCATACAGGCTATCAGATCACTGTTATCTACAGAGAGACCACAACACAACCATACAGGCTATCAGATCACTGTTATCTACAGAGAGACCACAACACAACCATACAGGCTAATAAGAGTATAATAATGAGTAGTATTCATCAACTGTTTATACTTAGCCATCTACTTTCCCTTCCTCGTCAATAAAACTATGAGATCAACGTTACTATCAGATAGAGACTTAATCAACCCCCCCCAGGTCTCTATCAGGTAGAGACTTAATCAACCCCCCCCAGGTCTCTATCAGGTAGAGACTTAATCAACCCCCCCCCCCAGGTCTCTATCAGATAGAGACTTAATCAACCATCCCCCCAGGTCTCTATCTGATAGAGACTTAATCAACCCCCCCAGGTCTCTGTCAGATAGAGACTTAATCAACCCCCCCAGGTCTCTGTCAGATAGAGACTTAATCAACCATCACTCCCCCAGGTCTCTGTCAGATAGAGACTTAATCAACCCCCCCCCCCCCAGGTCTCTGTCAGATAGAGACTTAATCAACCCCCCCCCCAGGTCTCTGTCAGATAGAGACTTAATCAACCCCCCCCCCAGGTCTCTGTCAGATAGAGACTTAATCAACCCCCCCCCAGGTCTCTATCAGATAGAGACTTAATCAACCATCGCTCCCCCAGGTCTCTATCTGATAGAGACTTAATCAACCATCGCCCCCCAGGTCTCTATCAGATAGAGACTTAATCAACCCCCCAGGTCTCTATCAGATAGAGACTTAATCAATCCCCCCCAGGTCTCTATCAGATAGAGACTTAATCAACCCCCCCCAGGTCTCTATCAGATAGAGACTTAATCAACCCCCCCCCAGGTCTCTATCAGATAGAGACTTAATCAACTCCCCCAGGTCTCTATCAGATAGAGACTTAATCAACCATCACTCCCCCAGGTCTCTATCAGATAGAGACTTAATCAACCATCCCCCAGGTCTCTATCAGATAGAGACTTAATCAACCCCCCCCCCAGGTCTCTATCTGATAGAGACTTAATCAACCATCGCTCCCCCAGGTCTCTATCTGATAGAGACTTAATCAACCACCCCCAGGTCTCTATCAGATAGAGACTTAATCCCCCCCCAGGTCTCTATCGGGTAGAGACTTAATCAACCATCACTCCCCCAGGTCTCTATCTGATAGAGACTTAATCAACCATCCCTCCCCCAGGTCTCTATCTGATAGAGACTTAATCAACCATCCCTCCCCCAGGTCTCTATCAGATAGAGACTTAATCAACCATCCCTCCCCCAGGTCTCTATCAGATAGAGACTTAATCAACCATCCCTCCCCCAGGTCTCTATCAGATAGAGACTTAATCAACCATCCCTCCCCCAGGTCTCTATCTGATAGAGACTTAATCAACCATCGCTCCCCCAGGTCTCTATCTGATAGAGACTTAATCAACCATCACTCCCCCAGGTCTCTATCTGATAGAGACTTAATCACCCCCCCCCCCCCAGGTCTCTATCAGATAGAGACTTAATCAACCATCACTCCCCCAGGTCTCTATCAGATAGAGACTTAATCAACCCCCAGGTCTCTATCGGGTAGAGACTTAATCAACCCCCCCCCCAGGTCTCTATCGGGTAGAGACTTAATCAACCAACCCCCCAGGTCTCTCTCTGTATCAGAAGGGAAGTGATCAGTGTTTCATTTCATTTCACACACACACACACGCACGCACACACACACTCACATGACTCTGCTCTAAAAGTGTATCAGAGTTGAGTCAGAGGTTTCCACTGTGGGCCTGAACCCCTTCTGTCTGTTCCAAGAATATTACTGTAACAAACTCACACAGACTTACTGAGATCTAGAACCCAGTAGGTCTTGATGAGGTCTAGAACACGGTCAGTCTTGACGAGGTCTAGAACACGGTCAGTCTTGACGAGGTCTAGAACACGGTCAGTCTTGACGAGGTCTAGAACACGGTCAGTCTTGACGAGGTCTAGAACACAGTCGGTCTTGATGAGGTCTAGAACACGGTCAGTCTTGAGATCGAGAACACAGTCAGTCTTGAGATCGAGAACACAGTCAGTCTTGAGGTCGAGAACACAGTCAGTCTTGAGGTCGAGAACACAGTCAGTCTTGAGATCGAGAACACAGTCAGTCTTGAGGTCAAGAACACAGTCAGTCTTGAGATTGAGACCACAGTCAGTCTTGAGATCGAGACCACAGTCAGTCTTGAGATCGAGACCACAGTCAGTCTTGAGATCGAGACCACAGTCAGTCTTGAGATCGAGACCACAGTCAGTCTTGAGGTCTCGAACACAGTCAGTCGTGATGAGGTCAAGAGCATGGTCGGTCAGATCTTAACACACACACACACACACACACACACGCACAGTCTTACTTAGGTCCAGAACATCGTCGGTCTTGATGAGGTCTTCAGAGCGAGTGAGAGGAAGCTGCGTCTCTGGTTCTCCCTGCAGCTGGAGAGATAACGATCTCAGCATGAAGAACACACGGATGGCCTGGAGAGGGAGAACAACATCGGTCACCAACATACGACACACAGAGTGGCTGGTTCAGTGTGTCTCACTTGGTACAGAACATCCCTCCCCAGGTCAGTAGGTACAGAACATCCCTCCCCAGGTCAGTAGGTACAGAACATCCCTCCCCAGGTCAGTAGGTACAGAACATCCCTCCCCAGGTCAGTAGGTACAGAACATCCCTCCCCAGGTCAGTAGGTACAGAACATCCCTCCCCAGGTCAGTAGGTACAGAACATCCCTCCCCAGGTCAGTAGGTGGTACAGAACATCCCTCCCCAGGTCAGTAGGTGGTACAGAACATCCCTCCCCAGGTCAGTAGGTGGTACAGAACATCCCTCCCCAGGTCAGTAGGTGGTACAGAACATCCCTCCCCAGGTCAGTAGGTGGTACAGAACATCCCTCCCCAGGTCAGTAGGTGGTACAGAACATCCCTCCCCAGGTCAGTAGGTACAGAACATCCCTCCCCAGGTCAGTAGGTACAGAACATCCCTCCCCAGGTCAGTAGGTACAGAACATCCCTCCCCAGGTCAGTAGGTACAGAACATCCCTCCTCAGGTCAGTAGGTACAGAACATCCCTCCCCAGGTCAGTAGGTACAGAACATCCCTCCCCAGGTCAGTAGGTACAGAACATCCCTCCCCAGGTCAGTAGGTACAGAACATCCCTCCCCAGGTCAGTAGGTGGTACAGAACATCCCTCCCCAGGTCAGTAGGTACAGAACATCCCTCCCCAGGTCAGTAGGTGGTACAGAACATCCCTCCCCAGGTCAGTAGGTGCTACAGAACATCCCTCCCCAGGTCAGTAGGTGCTACAGAACATCCCTCCCCAGGTCAGTAGGTACAGAACATCCCTCCCCAGGTCAGTAGGTGGTACAGAACATCCCTCCCCAGGTCAGTAGGTGGTACAGAACATCCCTCCCCAGGTCAGTAGGTACAGAACATCCCTCCCCAGGTCAGTAGGTACAGAACATCCCTCCCCAGGTCAGTAGGTACAGAACATCCCTCCCCAGGTCAGTAGGTACAGAACATCCCTCCCCAGGTCAGTAGGTGGTACAGAACATCCCTCCCCAGGTCAGTAGGTGGTACAGAACATCCCTCCCCAGGTCAGTAGGTGGTACAGAACATCCCTCCCCAGGTCAGTAGGTGGTACAGAACATCCCTCCCCAGGTCAGTAGGTGGTACAGAACATCCCTCCCCAGGTCAGTAGGTGGTACAGAACATCCCTCCCCAGGTCAGTAGGTGGTACAGAACATCCCTCCCAGGTCAGTAGGTACAGAACATCCCTCCCCAGGTCAGTAGGTGAACATCCCTCCCCAGTACAGAACATCCCTCCCCAGGTCAGTAGGTACAGAACATCCCTCCCCAGGTCAGTAGGTACAGAACATCCCTCCCCAGGTCAGTAGGTACAGAACATCCCTCCCCAGGTCAGTAGGTACAGAACATCCCTCCCCAGGTCAGTAGGTGATACAGAACATCCCTCCCCAGGTCAGTAGGTGGTACAGAACATCCCTCCCCAGGTCAGTAGGTGGTACAGAACATCCCTCCCCAGGTCAGTAGGTGGTACAGAACATCCCTCCCCAGGTCAGTAGGTACAGAACATCCCTCCCCAGGTCAGTAGGTGGTACAGAGCATCCCTCCCCAGGTCAGTAGGTACAGAACATCCCTCCCCAGGTCAGTAGGTGGTACAGAACATCCCTCCCCAGGTCAGTAGGTGGTACAGAACATCCCTCCCCAGGTCAGTAGGTACAGAACATCCCTCCCCAGGTCAGTAGGTACAGAACATCCCTCCCCAGGTCAGTAGGTGGTACAGAACATCCCTCCCCAGGTCAGTAGGTGGTACAGAACATCCCTCCCCAGGTCAGTAGGTGGTACAGAACATCCCTCCCCAGGTCAGTAGGTACAGAACATCCCTCCCCAGGTCAGTAGGTACAGAACATCCCTCCCCAGGTCAGTAGGTACAGAACATCCCTCCCCAGGTCAGTAGGTACAGAACATCCCTCCCCAGGTCAGTAGGTACAGAACATCCCTCCCCAGGTCAGTAGGTGGTACAGAACATCCCTCCCCAGGTCAGTAGGTGGTACAGAACATCCCTCCACAGGTCAGTAGGTGGTACAGAACATCCCTCCTCAGGTCAGTAGGTGGTACAGAACATCCCTCCCCAGGTCAGTAGGTGGTACAGAACATCCCTCCCCAGGTCAGTAGGTACAGAACATCCCTCCCCAGGTCAGTAGGTGGTACAGAACATCCCTCCCCAGGTCAGTAGGTGGTACAGAACATCCCTCCCCAGGTCAGTAGGTACAGAACATCCCTCCCCAGGTCAGTAGGTACAGAACATCCCTCCCCAGGTCAGTAGGTGGTACAGAACTTCCCTCCCCAGGTCAGTAGGTACAGAACATCCCTCCCCAGGTCAGTAGGTACAGAACATCCCTCCCCAGGTCAGTAGGTACAGAACATCCCTCCCCAGGTCAGTAGGTGGTACAGAACATCCCTCCCCAGGTCAGTAGGTACAGAACATCCCTCCCCAGGTCAGTAGGTACAGAACATCCCTCCCCAGGTCAGTAGGTGGTACAGAACTTCCCTCCCCAGGTCAGTAGGTGGTACAGAACATCCCTCCCCAGGTCAGTAGGTGGTACAGAACATCCCTCCCCAGGTCAGTAGGTACAGAACATCCCTCCCCAGGTCAGTAGGTACAGAACATCCCTCCCCAGGTCAGTAGGTACAGAACATCCCTCCCCAGGTCAGTAGGTGGTACAGAACATCCCTCCCCAGGTCAGTAGGTGGTACAGAACATCCCTCCCCAGGTCAGTAGGTACAGAACATCCCTCCCCAGGTCAGTAGGTACAGAACATCCCTCCCCAGGTCAGTAGGTGGTACAGAACATCCCTCCCCAGGTCAGTAGGTGGTACAGAACATCCCTCCCCAGGTCAGTAGGTACAGAACATCCCTCCCCAGGTCAGTAGGTACAGAACATCCCTCCCCAGGTCAGTAGGTGGTACAGAACATCCCTCCCCAGGTCAGTAGGTGGTACAGAACATCCCTCCCCAGGTCAGTAGGTACAGAACATCCCTCCCCAGGTCAGTAGGTACAGAACATCCCTCATCAGGTCAGTAGGTGGTACAGAACATCCCTCCCCAGGTCAGTAGGTACAGAACATCCCTCCCCAGGTCAGTAGGTACAGAACATCCCTCCCCAGGTCAGTAGGTACAGAACATCCCTCCCCAGGTCAGTAGGTACAGAACATCCCTCCCCAGGTCAGTAGGTATAGAACATCCCTCCCCAGGTCAGTAGGTGGTACAGAACATCCCTCCCCAGGTCAGTAGGTGGTACAGAACATCCCTCCCAGGTCAGTAGGTACAGAACATCCCTCCCCAGGTCAGTAGGTACAGAACATCCCTCCCCAGGTCAGTAGGTGGTACAGAACATCCCTCCCCAGGTCAGTAGGTACAGAACATCCCTCCCCAGGTCAGTAGGTACAGAACATCCCTCCCCAGGTCAGTAGGTGGTACAGAACATCCCTCCCCAGGTCAGTAGGTGGTACAGAACATCCCTCCCCAGGTCAGTAGGTACAGAACATCCCTCCCCAGGTCAGTAGGTACAGAACATCCCTCCCCAGGTCAGTAGGTACAGAACATCCCTCCCCAGGTCAGTAGGTGGTACAGAACATCCCTCCCCAGGTCAGTAGGTACAGAACATCCCTCCCCAGGTCAGTAGGTACAGAACATCCCTCCCCAGGTCAGTAGGTGGTACAGAACATCCCTCCCCAGGTCAGTAGGTGGTACAGAACATCCCTCCCCAGGTCAGTAGGTACAGAACATCCCTCCCCAGGTCAGTAGGTGGTACAGAACATCCCTCCCCAGGTCAGTAGGTACAGAACATCCCTCCCCAGGTCAGTAGGTGGTACAGAACATCCCTCCCCAGGTCAGTAGGTGGTACAGAACATCCCTCCCCAGGTCAGTAGGTACAGAACATCCCTCCCCAGGTCAGTAGGTACAGAACATCCCTCCCCAGGTCAGTAGGTGGTACAGAACATCCCTCCCCAGGTCAGTAGGTGGTACAGAACATCCCTCCCCAGGTCAGTAGGTGGTACAGAACATCCCTCCCCAGGTCAGTAGGTACAGAACATCCCTCCCCAGGTCAGTAGGTACAGAACATCCCTCCCCAGGTCAGTAGGTACAGAACATCCCTCCCCAGGTCAGTAGGTACAGAACATCCCTCCCCAGGTCAGTAGGTACAGAACATCCCTCCCCAGGTCAGTAGGTACAGAACATCCCTCCCCAGGTCAGTAGGTACAGAACATCCCTCCCCAGGTCAGTAGGTGGTACAGAACATCCCTCCTCAGGTCAGTAGGTGGTACAGAACATCCCTCCCCAGGTCAGTAGGTGGTACAGAACATCCCTCCCCAGGTCAGTAGGTACAGAACATCCCTCCCCAGGTCAGCAGGTACAGAACATCCCTCCCCAGGTCAGTAGGTGGTACAGAACATCCCTCCCCAGGTCAGTAGGTACAGAACATCCCTCCCCAGGTCAGTAGGTGGTACAGAACATCCCTCCCCAGGTCAGTAGGTACAGAACATCCCTCCCCAGGTCAGTAGGTACAGAACATCCCTCCCCAGGTCAGTAGGTGGTACAGAACTTCCCTCCCCAGGTCAGTAGGTACAGAACATCCCTCCCCAGGTCAGTAGGTACAGAACATCCCTCCCCAGGTCAGTAGGTGGTACAGAACATCCCTCCCCAGGTCAGTAGGTACAGAACATCCCTCCCCAGGTCAGTAGGTACAGAACATCCCTCCCCAGGTCAGTAGGTGGTACAGAACATCCCTCCCCAGGTCAGTAGGTGGTACAGAACATCCCTCCCCAGGTCAGTAGGTACAGAACATCCCTCCCCAGGTCAGTAGGTACAGAACATCCCTCCCCAGGTCAGTAGGTGGTACAGAACATCCCTCCCCAGGTCAGTAGGTACAGAACATCCCTCCTCAGGTCAGTAGGTACAGAACATCCCTCCCCAGGTCAGTAGGTGGTACAGAACATCCCTCCTCAGGTCAGTAGGTACAGAACATCCCTCCCCAGGTCAGTAGGTGGTACAGAACATCCCTCCCCAGGTCAGTAGGTACAGAACATCCCTCCCCAGGTCAGTAGGTGGTACAGAACATCCCTCCCCAGGGTCAGTAGGTGGTACAGAACATCCCTCCCCAGGTCAGTAGGTACAGAACATCCCTCCCCAGGTCAGTAGGTGGTACAGAACATCCCTCCCCAGGTCAGTAGGTGGTACAGAACATCCCTCCCCAGGTCAGTAGGTGGTACAGAACATCCCTCCCCAGGTCAGTAGGTACAGAACATCCCTCCCCAGGTCAGTAGGTGGTACAGAACATCCCTCCCCAGGTCAGTAGGTACAGAACATCCCTCCCCAGGTCAGTAGGTACAGAACATCCCTCCCCAGGTCAGTAGGTGGTACAGAACATCCCTCCCCAGGTCAGTAGGTGGTACAGAACATCCCTCCCCAGGTCAGTAGGTACAGAACATCCCTCCCCAGGTCAGTAGGTACAGAACATCCCTCCCCAGGTCAGTAGGTGGTACAGAACATCCCTCCCCAGGTCAGTAGGTGGTACAGAACATCCCTCCCCAGGTCAGTAGGTGGTACAGAACATCCCTCCCCAGGTCAGTAGGTACAGAACATCCCTCCCCAGGTCAGTAGGTACAGAACATCCCTCCCCAGGTCAGTAGGTACAGAACATCCCTCCCCAGGTCAGTAGGTACAGACATCCCTCCCCAGGTCAGTAGGTGGTACAGAACATCCCTCCCCAGGTCAGTAGGTACAGAACATCCCTCCCCAGGTCAGTAGGTACAGAACATCCCTCCCCAGGTCAGTAGGTACAGAACATCCCTCCCCAGGTCAGTAGGTGGTACAGAACATCCCTCCCCAGGTCAGTAGGTGGTACAGAACATCCCTCCCCAGGTCAGTAGGTGGTACAGAACATCCCTCCCCAGGTCAGTAGGTGGTACAGAACATCCCTCCCCAGGTCAGTAGGTGTATGTGCGTGTGTCTCAGTGTGTGTGTGTTTCTCAGTGTGTGTGTGTGTGTGTTACCCGTCTGGTCTTCTCTACTCCTCCACAGGGCAGTCTCTTAACGAAGTCTATTCCAGTCAGAGGAGTACCAGTAGGGGGAAGTAGAACGGACGCGTCCATCATCAGGTACTCCACGTTCAGGGGCTTACTCTGGAGAGACATTAAATACATTATCAGGGGCTTACTCTGGAGAGACATTAAATACATTATCAGGGGCTTACTCTGGAGAGACATTAAATACATTATCAGGGGCTTACTCTGGAGAGACATTAAATACATTATCAGGGGCTTACTCTGGAGAGACATTAAATACATTATCAGGGGCTTACTCTGGAGAGACATTAAATACATTATCAGGGGCTTACTCTGGAGAGACATTAAATACATTATCAGGGGCTTACTCTGGAGAGACATTAAATACATTATCAGGGGCTTACTCTGGAGAGACATTAAATACATTATCAGGGGCTTACTCTGGAGAGACATTAAATACATTATCAGGGGCTTACTCTGGAGAGACATTAAATACATTATCAGGGGCTTACTCTGGAGACATTAAATACATTATCAGGGGCTTACTCTGGAGAGACATTAAATACATTATCAGGGGCTTACCCTGGAGAGACATTAAATACATTATCAGGGGCTTACTCTGGAGAGACATTAAATACATTATCAGGGGCTTACTGGGGCTTACTCTGGAGAGACACATTAAATACATTATCAGGGGCTTACTCTGGAGAGACACATTAAATACATTATCAGGGGCTTACTCTGGAGAGACACATTAAATACATTATCAGGGGCTTACTCTGGAGATACACATTAAATACATTATCAGGGGCTTACTCTGGAGATCCATCAAATACATTATCAGGGGCTTACTCTGGAGAGACATTAAATACATTATCAGGGGCTTACTCTGGAGACCCATCAAATACATTATCAGGGGCTTACTCTGGAGATCCATCAAATACATTATCAGGGGCTTACTCTGGAGAGACTTTAAATGCATTATCAGGGGCTTACTCTGGAGAGACACATTAAATACATTATCAGGGGCTTACTCTGGAGATACACATTAAATACATTATCAGGGGCTTACTCTGGAGATCCATCAAATACATTATCAGGGGCTTACTCTGGAGAGACTTTAAATGCATTATCAGGGGCTTACTCTGGAGAGACACATTAAATACATTATCAGGGGCTTACTCTGGAGATACACATTAAATACATTATCAGGGGCTTACTCTGGAGATCCATCAAATACATTATCAGGGGCTTACTCTGGAGAGACTTTAAATGCATTATCAGGGGCTTACTCTGGAGATCCATCAAATACATTATCAGGGGCTTACTCTGGAGATACACATTAAATACATTATCAGGGGCTTACTCTGGAGATCCATCAAATACATTATCAGGGGCTTACTCTGGAGAGACATTAAATACATTATCAGGGGCTTACTCTGGAGAGACATTAAATACATTATCAGGTACTCCGCGTTCAGGGTGTTACTCTGAGTAAACCTTTGCTTAACTTTATTGGGATAGGGGGCAGTATTCGGAAGTTTGGATGACTGAGGTGCCCAAAGTAACCTGCCTGCTACTCAGGCCTAGAAGCTAGGATATGCATATAGTTGGTAGATTTGGATAGAAAACACTCTAGAGTTTCCAAAACTGTTAAAATAATGTCTGTGAGAATAACAGAACTGAAATGGCAGGCAAAAACATGAGGAAAATCCATCCAGGAAGTGCTATTATTTTGAAATGCCTGTTTTTCAATTGAAAGCCTATCCACCATACAAAGACTTAGGACCTAGTTCACGGGCTCTGTGGCTTCTTCTACATGTGGCCAGTCGTTAGGCATTGTTTCAGGCTTCTACTCTGAAAACCGAGGGAGATACAGAGCTTTCAATGAGAGGACAGTGGAGATTTCCAGACATGAGTCCAGCGTGTGACTGGGAGCGTGTCTTTCTTGTTTCTCCTTTTCTATTGACGAAGCTTTTGTCCGGTTGAAATATGATCGATTATTTATGACGAAAACAATCTGAGGATTGATTATAAACATCGTTTGACATGTTTCTACGAACTTTTATGGTACTTTTTATTTGATTTTTCGTCAGCCTGCTGTGATCGCGCTTTGTGCCAATGGATTACTGAAAAAAACGGAGGTTTTTGGATATGAAGAGGGACTTTATCGAACAAAACAAACATTTATTGTGTAACATGGAGTTTTGTGAGTGCAACCATATGAAGATCATCAAAGGTAAGTGATAAATTCTCATCGCTATTTCTGACTTGTGTAACTCTTCTACTTGGCTGGTTACTGTTTGTAATGATTTCTCTGCTGGGCGCTGTTCTCAGATAATCCCATGGTTTCGCCGTAATGCCTTTTTGAAATCTGACACAGCGGTTGGATTAACAAGAAGTTCAAATCAAGTTCAAATCCCCGAGCTGACAAGGTTAAAAATCTGTCGTTCTGCCCCTGAACACTGTTCCTAGGCCGCCATTGAAAATAAGAATTTCTTCTTAACTGACTTGCCTAGTTAAATAAATAAACACTTGAATGTTTATTATGAGTGTTTTTGAATTTTGAATTTGGCGCTTTGCAATTTCACTGGCTGTTGTCCAAAGACGTTTTAACAAATCACATAATAACTTGCATGGATTAGTCTGTTATTCAACAGACACTGGGAAATTAATTCACCTTTCAGCTGGACAACAACCCAAAACACCAAGGCCAAACTGACACTGGGGCTGATTACCAAGACGACAGCAAATGTTCCTGATTGGCTGAGTTAAAGTTCTGACTTAAATCTACTTGTAAATGTACGGCGGGACCTGGAAATGGTTGTCTAGCAACGGATCAACAACCATTCTGACCGAGCTTGAGTCATTTAGATAATAATAAATCATTCTTTAAGAGACTTACCCAGAAACACTCACAGCTCTTAGAGAATTACCCAGAAACACTCACAGTTCTTAGAGAATTACCCAGAAACACTCACAGCTCTTAGAGAATTACCCAGAAACACTCACAGCTCTTAGAGAATTACCCAGAAACACTCACAGCTCTTAGAGAACTACCCAGAAACACTCACAGTTCTTAGAGAATTACCCAGAAACACTCACAGCTCTTAGAGAATTACCCAGAAACACTCACAGCTCTTAGAGAATTACCCAGAAACACTCACAGCTCTTAGAGACTTACCCAGAAACACTCACAGCTCTTAGAGAACTACCCAGAAACACTCACAGCTCTTAGAGAATTACCCAGAAACACTCACAGCTCTTAGAGAATTACCCAGAAACACTCACAGCTCTTAGAGAACTACCCAGAAACACTCACGGTTCTTAGAGAATTACCCAGAAATACCACCAACTACCACTTAAATACAAGGATATACCTTCAGTACCAAGGGGCTGTTACCGAGACGGTCAAATATCAATACCACCAACGACCACTTAAATACAAGGCAGTCCTTCATTACCAAGGGGCTGTTACCGAGACGGTCAAATATCAATACCACCAACGACCACTTAAATACAAGGCAGTCCTTCATTACCAAGGGGCTGTTACCGAGACGGTCAAATATCAATACCACCAACTACCACTTAAACACAAGGCAGTCCTTCAGTACCAAGGGGCTGTTACGTGGCCGAGACGGTCAACTATCAATACCACCAACTACCACTTAAACATAAGGCAGTCCTTCAGTACCAAGGGGCTGTTACCGAGACGGTCAAATATCAATACCACCAACGACCACTTAAACACAAGGCAGTCCAAGGATATACCTTCATTACCAAGGGGCTGTTATTGAAGAAGCTTCATGTTTCCAGTTGAATGAACAACCCACTTCCAGAATCAGCACACCCCCACAACAACATCTGGCTTATTTGCCATACAAGAAAACACACGTATGTACGGATACACGCACATACAGGCAGCACAGGCACACGTGTGTTCACACAAATGCGTCATAACAACACAAAGACAACATATATATCACGTGTGTGTGGTTGAGACAGGTGGACTAACCGTCATGCTCCTGTACTCATCTTCAAACATGTCCAGGAAGATCTCCTCCCCCTGAGAGAGAGAGAGAGAGAGAGAGAGAGAGAGAGAGACAGAGACAGAGACAGAGAGAGAGAGAGAGAGACAGAGAGAGAGACAGAGAGAGAGAGACAGAGAGACAGAGACAGAGAGAGAGACATAGAGAGACAGAGAGAAAAAATGAGTTAGATTTAGTTGAAACTTAAAAGGGAGAGTGAATCATGTCACTAGTGCATCTTCAAAACATGGCGACTAGACTCCTCTTTAAATAATATGAACCATGGCGACTAGACTCCTCTTTAAATCATCTGAACCATGGTGACTAGACTCCTCTTTAAATAATCTGAAACATGGTGACTAGACTCCTCTTTAAACATGGTGACTAGACTCCTCTTTAAATAATCTGAAACATGGTGACTAGACTCCTCTTTAAACATGGTGACTAGACTCCTCTTTAAACATGGTGACTAGACTCCTCTTTAAACATGGTGACTAGACTCCTCTTTAAACATGGCGACTAGACTCCTCTTTAAACATGGTGACTAGACTCCTCTTTAAACATGGTGACTAGACTCCTCTTTAAACATGGCGACTAGACTCCTCTTTAAACATGGTGACTAGACTCCTCTTTAAACATGGCGACTAGACTCCTCTTTAAATAATATGAAACATGGTGACTAGACTCCTCTTTAAATAATATGAAACATGGTGACTAGACTCCTCTTTAAACATGGTGACTAGACTCCTCTTTAAACATGGTGACTAGACTCCTCTTTAAACATGGTGACTAGACTCCTCTTTAAACATGGCGACTAGACTCCTCTTTAAACATGGTGACTAGACTCCTCTTTAAACATGGCGACTAGACTCCTCTTTAAATCATCTGAACCATGGTGACTAGACTCCTCTTTAAACATGGTGACTAGACTCCTCTTTAAATAATATGAAACATGGTGACGAGACTCCTCTTTAAACATGGTGACTAGACTCCTCTTTAAACATGGTGACTAGACTCCTCTTTAAATAATATGAAACATGGTGACTAGACTCCTCTTTAAATAATATGAAACATGGTGACTAGACTCATCTTTAAACATGGTGACTAGACTCCTCTTTAAATAATATGAAACATGGTGACTAGACTCCTCTTTAAACATGGTGACTAGACTCCTCTTTAAACATGGCGACTAGACTCCTCTTTAAACATGGCGACTAGACTCCTCTTTAAACATGGCGACTAGACTCCTCTTTAAACATGGCGACTAGACTCCTCTTTAAACATGGCGACTAGACTCCTCTTTAAACATGGCGACTAGACTCCTCTTTAAACATGGCGACTAGACTCCTCTTTAAACATGGCGACTAGACTCCTCTTTAAACATGGTGACTAGACTCCTCTTTAAACATGGTGACTAGACTCCTCTTTAAATAATATGAAACATGGTGACTAGACTCCTCTTTAAACATGGTGACTAGACTCCTCTTTAAACATGGCGACTAGACTCCTCTTTAAACATGGCGACTAGACTCCTCTTTAAACATGGCGACTAGACTCCTCTTTAAACATGGCGACTAGACTCCTCTTTAAACATGGTGACTAGACTCCTCTTTAAACATGGCGACTAGACTCCTCTTTAAACATGGCGACTAGATTGGTTAGTTTTACAATTCCGACATTACTTTGCTGTTGCGCTGCAGAAGTTATGAATTTTGTCTCTCGTATAGTAACTTCTATACATTTTCTTTACACAGACAATTACAATGAAGCCACAATCTATTTTACATTTATTTAACCTTTATTTATTTATTTAACTAGGCAAGTCAGTTAAGAACAAAATCTTATTTACAAAGACAGCCTACCGGGGAGCAGTGGGTTAACTGCCTTGTTCAGGAGCAGAACGACGGCCTACCGGGGAACAGTGGGGTAACTGCCTTGTTCAGGGGCAGGACGACGGCCTACCAGGGAACAGTGGGGTAACTGGTCTAGGAACAGTGGATTAACTGGTCTAGGAACAGTGGGTTAACTGGTCTAGGAACAGTGGGGTAACTGGTCTAGGAACAGTGGGTTAACTGGTCTAGGAACAGTGGGTTAACTGGTCTAGGAACAGTGGATTAACTGGTCTAGGAACAGTGGATTAACTGGTCTAGGAACAGTGGGTTAACTGGTCTAGGAACAGTGGGGTAACTGGTCTAGGAACAGTGGGGTAACTGGTCTAGGAACAGTGGGTTAACTGGTCTAGGAACAGTGGATTAACTGGTCTAGGTACAGTGGATTAACTGGTCTAGGAACAGTGGGTTAACTGGTCTAGGAACAGTGGATTAACTGGTCTAGGAACAGTGGATTAACTGGTCTAGGAACAGTGGATTAACTGGTCTAGGAACAGTGGGTTAACTGGTCTAGGAACAGTGGGGTAACTGCCTTGTTCAGGAGCAGAACGACGGCCTACCGGGGAACAGTGGGGTAACTGCCTGTTCAGGAGCAGAACGACAGATTATCTTCCCTTGTGAGCTCGGGGATTCAATCCAGCAACCTTTAGGGTTACTAGTCCAAAGCTCTAACCACTAGGCTACCTGCCGCCCCTCTCACCACTAGGCTACCTGCCGCCCCTCTCACCACTAGGATACCTGCCGCCCCTCTCACCACTAGGATACCTGCTCTAACCACTAGGCTACCTGCTCTAACCAATAGGCTACCTGCCGCCCCTCTAACCACTAGGCTACCTGCCGCCCCTCTAACCACTAGGCTACCTGCCGCCCCTCTCACCACTAGGCTACCTGCCACCCCTCTCACCACAAGGATACCTGCCGCCCCTCTAACAACTAGGCTACCTGCTCTAACCACTAGGCTACCTGCTCTAACCAATAGGCTACCTGCCGCCCCTCTAACCACTAGGCTACCTGCCGCCCCTCTAACCACTAGGCTACCTGCCGCCCCTCTCACCACTAGGATACCTGCTCTAACCACTAGGCTACCTGCTCTAACCACTAGACTACCTGGCTCTAACCACTAGACTACCTGGCTCTAACCACTAGGCTACCTGCTCTAACCACTAGGCTACCTGCCGCCCCTCTAACCACTAGGCTACCTGCTCTAACCACTAGGACACCTGCTCTAACCAATAGGCTACCTGCCGCCCCTCTAACCACTAGGCTACCTGCCGCCCCTCTAACCACTAGGCTACCTGCCGCCCCTCTCACCACTAGGATACCTGCACTAACCACTAGGCTACCTGCTCTAACCACTAGACTACCTGGCTCTAACCACTAGACTACCTGCTCTAACCACTAGGCTACCTCCTCTAACCACTAGGCTACCTCCTCTAACCACTAGGCTACCTGCACTAACCACTAGGCTACCTGCTCTAACCACTAGACTACCTGGCTCTAACCACTAGACTACCTGCTCTAACCACTAGGCTACCTGCTCTAACCACTAGGCTACCTGTCTCTAACCACTAGGCTACCTGCGCTGACCACTAGACTACCTGCTCTAACCCCTAAGCTACCTGCTCTAACCACTAGGCTACCTGCTCTAACCACTAGACTACCTGGCTCTAACCACTAGGCTACCTGTCTCTTACCACTAGGCTACCTGTCTCTTACCACTAGGCTACCTGCCTCTAACCACTAGGCTACCTGGCTCTAACCACTAGACTACCTGCTCTAACCACTAGACTACCTGCTCTAACCACTAGGCTACCTGGCTCTAACCACTAGGCTACCTGGCTCTAACCACTAGGCTACCTGGCTCTAACCACTAGACTACCTGGCTCTAACCACTAGACTACCTGGCTCTAACCACTAGACTACCTGGCTCTAACCACTAGACTACCTGCTCTAACCACTAGGCTACCTGTCTCTAACCACTAGGCTACCTGGCTCTAACCACTAGACTACCTGGCTCTAACCACTAGACTACCTGCTCTAACCACTAGGCTACCTGTCTCTAACCACTAGGCTACCTGCGCTGACCACTAGACTACCTGCTCTAACCACTAGACTACCTGCTCTAACCACTAGGCTACCTGCTCTAACCACTAGACTACCTGCCTCTAACCACTAGGCTACCTGCTCTAACCACTAGGCTACCTGTCCTAACCACTAGGCTACCTGTCTCTAACCACTAGGCTACCTGTCTCTAACCACTAGGCTACCTGCCTCTAACCACTAGGCTACCTGGCTCTAACCACTAGACTACCTGCTCTAACCACTAGACTACCTGCTCTAACCACTAGGCTACCTGGCTCTAACCACTAGGCTACCTGGCTCTAACCACTAGGCTACCTGGCTCTAACCACTAGACTACCTGGCTCTAACCACTAGACTACCTGGCTCTAACCACTAGACTACCTGGCTCTAACCACTAGACTACCTGCTCTAACCACTAGGCTACCTGTCTCTAACCACTAGGCTACCTGGCTCTAACCACTAGACTACCTGGCTCTAACCACTAGACTACCTGCTCTAACCACTAGGCTACCTGTCTCTAACCACTAGGCTACCTGCGCTGACCACTAGACTACCTGCTCTAACCACTAGACTACCTGCTCTAACCACTAGGCTACCTGCTCTAACCACTAGACTACCTGCCTCTAACCACTAGGCTACCTGCTCTAACCACTAGGCTACCTGTCCTAACCACTAGGCTACCTGTCTCTAACCACTAGGCTACCTGTCTCTAACCACTAGGCTACCTGCGCTGACCACTAGACTACCTGCTCTAACCACTAGGCTACCTGCCACCCCTCTAACCACTAGGCTACCTGCCTCCCCTCTAACCACTAGGCTACCTGCTCTAACCACTAGGCTACCTGTCTCTAACCACTAGACTACCTGCTCTAACCACTAGGCTACCTGCTCTAACCACTAGGCTACCTCCTCTAACCACTAGGCTACCTCCTCTAACCACTAGGCTACCTGCACTAACCACTAGGCTACCTGCTCTAACCACTAGACTACCTGGCTCTAACCACTAGACTACCTGCTCTAACCACTAGGCTACCTGCTCTAACCACTAGGCTACCTGTCTCTAACCACTAGGCTACCTGCGCTGACCACTAGACTACCTGCTCTAACCCCTAAGCTACCTGCTCTAACCACTAGGCTACCTGCTCTAACCACTAGACTACCTGGCTCTAACCACTAGGCTACCTGTCTCTTACCACTAGGCTACCTGTCTCTTACCACTAGGCTACCTGCCTCTAACCACTAGGCTACCTGCTCTAACCACTAGGCTACCTGGCTCTAACCACTAGACTACCTGCTCTAACCACTAGACTACCTGCTCTAACCCCTAGACTACCTGCTCTAACCACTAGGCTACCTGGCTCTAACCACTAGGCTACCTGGCTCTAACCACTAGGCTACCTGGCTCTAACCACTAGGCTACCTGGCTCTAACCACTAGACTACCTGGCTCTAACCACTAGACTACCTGGCTCTAACCACTAGACTACCTGGCTCTAACCACTAGACTACCTGCTCTAACCACTAGGCTACCTGTCTCTAACCACTAGGCTACCTGGCTCTAACCACTAGACTACCTGGCTCTAACCACTAGACTACCTGCTCTAACCACTAGGCTACCTGTCTCTAACCACTAGGCTACCTGTCTCTAACCACTAGGCTACCTGCGCTGACCACTAGACTACCTGCTCTAACCACTAGACTACCTGCTCTAACCACTAGGCTACCTGCTCTAACCACTAGACTACCTGCCTCTAACCACTAGGTTACCTGCTCTAACCACTAGGCTACCTGTCCTAACCACTAGGCTACCTGTCTCTAACCACTAGGCTACCTGTCTCTAACCACTAGGCTACCTGCGCTGACCACTAGACTACCTGCTCTAACCCCTAGGCTACCTGCTCTAACCACTAGACTACCTGCTCTAACCACTAGACTACCTGGCTCTAACCACTAGACTACCTGCTCTAACCACTAGGCTACCTGTCTCTAACCACTAGGCTACCTGGCTCTAACCACTAGACTACCTGGCTCTAACCACTAGACTACCTGCTCTAACCACTAGGCTACCTGGCTCTAACCACTAGACTACCTGGCTCTAACCACTAGACTACCTGCTCTAACCACTAGGCTACCTGGCTCTAACCACTAGGCTACCTGCGCTGACCACTAGACTACCTGCTCTAACCACTAGACTACCTGCTCTAACCACTAGGCTACCTGCTCTAACCACTAGACTACCTGCCTCTAACCACTAGGCTACCTGCTCTAACCACTAGGCTACCTGTCCTAACCACTAGGCTACCTGTCTCTAACCACTAGGCTACCTGTCTCTAACCACTAGGCTACCTGCGCTGACCACTAGACTACCTGCTCTAACCCCTAGGCTACCTGCTCTAACCACTAGACTACCTGCTCTAACCACTAGGCTACCTGCTCTAACCACTAGACTACCTGCCTCTAACCACTAGGCTACCTGCTCTAACCACTAGGCTACCTGTCTCTAACCACTAGGCTACCTGTCTCTAACCACTAGGCTACCTGCTCTAACCACTAGACTACCTGCTCTAACCACTAGGCTACCTGCTCTAACCACTAGACTACCTGCCTCTAACCACTAGGCTACCTGCTCTAACCACTAGGCTACCTGTCTCTAACCACTAGGCTACCTGTCTCTAACCACTAGGCTACCTTGGCTCTAACCACTAGGCTACTTGGCTCTAACCACTAGGCTACCTGCCATCCCATCTATCTGCAATATTAAATCTGATCTACCCCCCTAAAAAAAGTGTGTGTGAGGAACACGTGTTTTGTGTAAGCGCAGTACCATGTTCATGTGTTTTCTACATTATCAGGAACACAATGTCCTCACAAGGTCGGGAAAACAACAGTTTTTGGGGGCGGAAGTCAGGACTCGTATCCCCCATCTCCTGAATTTGTTCAGATAGCAATTTTTATGCTTCAATATGAGAGAGGGAAAACACTTGCCTTATAGAAACGCCGTAGGAGATGCAGACTCTCTTCTCTGGCTCCCTGAAACACACAGAATACACATCACACCTACTGAACACACTCCTCAACAACACAGACCAAAGAGCTAACATACAGGTAACTGCCAGAGTAAAGGAAACACCAACATGGTGGCAATACGGCGTTGGGTCACCATGTAACTGCCAGAATAAAGGAAACACCAACATAGCGTCAAGGCGTTGGGCCACCAACCACCATGTAACTGCCAGAATAAAGGAAACACCAACATAGTGTCTCAATAAGGCATTGGGTCACCATGTAACTGCCAGAATAAAGGAAACACCAACACAGTGTCTTAAGGCATTGGGTCACCATGTAACTGCCAGAATAAAGGAAACACCAATACAGTGTCTTAAGGCGTTGGGCCACCATGTAACTGCCAGAATAAAGGAAACACCAACATAGTGTCTTAAGACGTTGGGTCACCATGTAACTGCCAGAATAAAGGAAACACCAACATAGTGTCTTAATAAGGCGTTGGGTCACCAACCACCAGGTAACTGCCAGAATAAAGGAAACACCAACACAGTGTCTTAAGGCGTTGGGTCACCAACCACCAGGTAACTGCCAGAATAAAGGAAACACCAACACAGTGTCTTAAGGCGTTGGGTCACCAACCACCAGGTAACTGTCAGAATAAAGGAAACACCAACACAGTGTCTTAATAAGGCGTTGGGTCACCAACCACCAGGTAACTGTCAGAATAAAGGAAACACCAACATAGTGTCTTAATAAGGCGTTGGGCCACCAACCACCAGGTAACTGCCAGAATAAAGTAACAGAGATCCGCCCCGCTGATGTTTTTCCATTGGTTTCTCACAATAATGAGCCAGAGACATTAGATATCATCAGAGTGGAAGCAGGAAGCATGAGTGATGCTCTGGAACACTCTATATCTCAGGTGATAGATGAGCAAGCCATTGGGTGTTGTTATTCAGAGCTGCTATGAACAATCATTCCTGGTTTTAAAAGGTTTCTCATTCCGATTAAAACAAACATCTTATTTTGAGAACACAACCAGAGATTCCATTGTGATGCAAGAAAGGGAAACACTGGAATGCAATTACTCATTTAACAAGAAGAAGAGGAGGAGGAGGAGGAGGAGGAGGAGGGAAGGGTGAGTGATACAAAGAAAACAATGTTATACAGAGAGAGAGAGGAGGGCTGGGGACCAGAGAGAGAGAGAGGAGGGCTGGGGACCAGAGAGAGAGAGAGGAGGGCTGGGGACCAGAGAGAGAGAGAGAGGAGGGCTGGGGACCAGAGAGAGAGAGGAGGGCTGGGGACCAGAGAGAGAGAGGGGGAGGGCTGGGGACCAGAGAGAGAGAGGGGAGGGCTGGGGACCAGAGAGAGAGGAGGGCTGGGGACCAGAGAGAGAGAGAGGAGGGCTGGGGACCAGAGAGAGAGAGAGGAGGGCTAGGGACCAGAGAGAGAGAGGGGAGGGCTGGGGACCAGAGAGAGAGAGGGGAGGGCTGGGGACCAGAGAGAGAGAGGAGGGCTGGGGACCAGAGAGAGAGAGGAGGGCTGGGGACCAGAGAGAGAGAGGGGGCTGGGGACCAGAGAGAGAGAGAGAGAGAGAGGAGGGCTGGGGACCAGAGAGAGAGAGGGGAGGGCTGGGGACCAGAGAGAGAGAGGAGGGCTGGGGACCAGAGAGAGAGAGGAGGGCTGGGGACCAGAGAGAGAGAGAGGGCTGGGGACCAGAGAGAGAGAAGAGGGCTGGGGACCAGAGAGAGAGAGGAGGGCTGGGGACCAGAGAGAGAGAGAGGAGGGCTGGGGACCAGAGAGAGAGAAGAGGGCTGGGGACCAGAGAGAGAGAGGAGGGCTGGGGACCAGAGAGAGAGAGAGGAGGGCTGGGGACCAGAGAGAGAGAGGGGAGGGCTGGGGACCAGAGAGAGAGAGGAGGGCTGGGGACCAGAGAGAGAGAGGAGGGCTGGGGACCAGAGAGAGAGAGAGGAGGGCTGGGGACCAGAGAGAGAGAGAGGAGGGCTGGGGACCAGAGAGAGAGAGAGGAGGGCTGGGGACCAGAGAGAGAGAGAGGAGGGCTGGGGACCAGAGAGAGAGAGAGGAGGGCTGGGGACCAGAGAGAGAGAGAGGAGGGCTGGGGACCAGAGAGAGAGAGGAGGGCTGGGGACCAGAGAGAGAGAGAGGAGGGCTGGGGACCAGAGAGAGAGACAGGAGGGCTGGGGACCAGAGAGAGAGAGAGAGGAGGGCTGGGGACCAGAGAGAGAGAGGAGGGCTGGGGACCAGAGAGAGAGAGAGAGGAGGGCTGGGGACCAGAGAGAGAGAGAGAGAGGAGGGCTGGGGACCAGAGAGAGAGAGGAGGGCTGGGGACCAGAGAGAGAGAGAGGAGGGCTGGGGACCAGAGAGAGAGAGAGGAGGGCTGGGGACCAGAGAGAGAGAGAGGAGGGCTGGGGACCATAGAGATAGAGAGGAGGGCTGGGGACCAGAGAGAGAGAGAGGAGGGCTGGGGGACCAGAGAGAGAGAGAGGAGGGCTGGGGACCAGAGAGGGAGAGAGGAGGGCTGGGGACCAGAGAGAGAGAGAGGAGGGCTGGGGACCAGAGAGAGAGAGGAGGGCTGGGGACCAGAGAGGGAGAGAGGAGGGCTGGGGACCAGAGAGAGAGAGGAGGGCTGGGGACCAGAGAGAGAGAGAGAGGAGGGCTGGGGACCAGAGAGAGAGAGGAGGGCTGGGGACCAGAGAGAGAGAGAGGAGGGCTGGGGACCAGAGAGAGAGAGAGGAGGGCTGGGGACCAGAGAGAGAGAGGAGGGCTGGGGACCAGAGAGAGAGAGGAGGGCTGGGGACCAGAGAGAGAGAGGAGGGCTGGGAACCAGAGAGAGAGAGAGGAGGGCTGGGGACCAGAGAGAGAGAGGAGGGCTGGGGACCAGAGAGAGAGAGAGGAGGGCTGGGGACCAGAGAGAGAGAGGGGGCTGGGGACCAGAGAGAGAGAGAGAGAGAGAGAGGAGGGCTGGGGACCAGAGAGAGAGAGGGGAGGGCTGGGGACCAGAGAGAGAGAGAGGAGGGCTGGGGACCATAGAGATAGAGAGGAGGGCTGGGGACCAGAGAGAGAGAGGAGGGCTGGGGGACCAGAGAGAGAGAGAGGAGGGCTGGGGACCAGAGAGGGAGAGAGGAGGGCTGGGGACCAGAGAGAGAGAGGAGGGCTGGGGACCAGAGAGGGAGAGAGGAGGGCTGGGGACCAGAGAGAGAGAGAGGAGGGCTGGGGACCAGAGAGAGAGAGAGAGGAGGGCTGGGGACCAGAGAGAGAGAGAGGAGGGCTGGGGACCAGAGAGAGAGAGGAGGGCTGGGGACCAGAGAGAGAGAGAGGAGGGCTGGGGACCAGAGAGAGAGAGAGGAGGGCTGGGGACCAGAGAGAGAGAGAGGAGGGCTGGGGACCATAGAGATAGAGAGGAGGGCTGGGGACCAGAGAGAGAGAGAGGAGGGCTGGGGGACCAGAGAGAGAGAGAGGAGGGCTGGGGACCAGAGAGGGAGAGAGGAGGGCTGGGGACCAGAGAGAGAGAGAGGAGGGCTGGGGACCAGAGAGAGAGAGGAGGGCTGGGGACCAGAGAGGGAGAGAGGAGGGCTGGGGACCAGAGAGAGAGAGGAGGGCTGGGGACCAGAGAGAGAGAGAGAGGAGGGCTGGGGACCAGAGAGAGAGAGGAGGGCTGGGGACCAGAGAGAGAGAGAGGAGGGCTGGGGACCAGAGAGAGAGAGGAGGGCTGGGGACCAGAGAGAGAGAGGAGGGCTGGGGACCAGAGAGAGAGAGAGGAGGGCTGGGGACCAGAGAGAGAGAGGAGGGCTGGGAACCAGAGAGAGAGAGAGAGGAGGGCTGGGGACCAGAGAGAGAGAGGAGGGCTGGGGACCAGAGAGAGAGAGAGGAGGGCTGGGGACCAGAGAGAGAGAGGGGGCTGGGGACCAGAGAGAGAGAGAGAGAGAGAGAGGAGGGCTGGGGACCAGAGAGAGAGGGGAGGGCTGGGGACCAGAGAGAGAGAGAGGAGGGCTGGGGACCATAGAGATAGAGAGGAGGGCTGGGGACCAGAGAGAGAGAGGAGGGCTGGGGGACCAGAGAGAGAGAGAGGAGGGCTGGGGACCAGAGAGGGAGAGAGGAGGGCTGGGGACCAGAGAGAGAGAGAGGAGGGCTGGGGACCAGAGAGAGAGAGGAGGGCTGGGGACCAGAGAGGGAGAGAGGAGGGCTGGGGACCAGAGAGAGAGAGGAGGGCTGGGGACCAGAGAGAGAGAGAGAGGGAGGGCTGGGGACCAGAGAGAGAGAGAGGAGGGCTGGGGACCAGAGAGAGAGAGAGGAGGGCTGGGGACCAGAGAGAGAGAGGAGGGCTGGGGACCAGAGAGAGAGAGGAGGGCTGGGGACCAGAGAGAGAGAGGAGGGCTGGGGACCAGAGAGAGAGAGAGGAGGGCTGGGGACCAGAGAGAGAGAGCGGAGGGCTGGGGACCAGAGAGAGAGAGAGAGGAGGGCTGGGGACCAGAGAGAGAGAGGAGGGCTGGGGACCAGAGAGAGAGAGAGAGGAGGGCTGGGGACCAGAGAGAGAGAGGAGGGCTGGGGACCAGAGAGAGAGAGGAGGGCTGGGGACCAGAGAGAGAGAGGAGGGCTGGGGACCAGAGAGAGAGAGGAGGGCTGGGGACCAGAGAGAGAGAGGGGGCTGGGGACCAGAGAGAGAGAGAGAGAGAGAGAGGAGGGCTGGGGACCAGAGAGAGAGAGGGGAGGGCTGGGGACCAGAGAGAGAGAGGAGGGCTGGGGACCAGAGAGAGAGAGGAGGGCTGGGGACCAGAGAGAGAGAGGGGGCTGGGGACCAGAGAGAGAGAGAGAGAGAGGAGGGCTGGGGACCAGAGAGAGAGAGGAGGGCTAGGGACCAGAGAGAGAGAGAGAGGAGGGCTGGGGACCAGAGAGAGAGAGAGAGAGGAGGGCTGGGGACCAGAGAGAGAGAGGAGGGCTGGGGACCAGAGAGAGAGAGGAGGGCTGGGAACCAGAGAGAGAGAGGAGGGCTGGGAACCAGAGAGAGAGAGAGGAGGGCTGGGGACCAGAGAGAGAGAGAGGAGGGCTGGGGACCAGAGAGAGAGAGAGGAGGGCTGGGGACCAGAGAGAGAGAAGAGGGCTGGGGACCAGAGAGAGAGAGAAGAGGGCTGGGGACCAGAGAGAGAGAGAGGAGGGCTGGGGACCAGAGAGAGAGAGGGGAGGGCTGGGGACCAGAGAGAGAGAGGAGGGCTGGGGACCAGAGAGAGAGAGGAGGGCTGGGGACCAGAGAGAGAGAGAGGAGGGCTGGGGACCAGAGAGAGAGAGAGGAGGGCTGGGGACCAGAGAGAGAGAGAGGAGGGCTGGGGACCAGAGAGAGAGAGGAGGGCTGGGGACCAGAGAGAGAGAGAGGAGGGCTGGGGACCAGAGAGAGAGAGAGGAGGGCTGGGGACCAGAGAGAGAGAGAGGAGGGCTGGGGACCAGAGAGAGAGAGAGGAGGGCTGGGGACCAGAGAGAGAGAGAGAGGAGGGCTGGGGACCAGAGAGAGAGAGGAGGGCTGGGGACCAGAGAGAGAGAGGAGGGCTGGGGACCAGAGAGAGAGAGAGGAGGGCTGGGGACCATAGAGATAGAGAGGAGGGCTGGGGACCAGAGAGAGAGAGAGGAGGGCTGGGGGACCAGAGAGAGAGAGAGGAGGGCTGGGGGACCAGAGAGAGAGAGAGGAGGGCTGGGGACCAGAGAGGGAGAGAGGAGGGCTGGGGACCAGAGAGAGAGAGAGGAGGGCTGGGGACCAGAGAGAGAGAGGAGGGCTGGGGACCAGAGAGGGAGAGAGGAGGGCTGGGGACCAGAGAGAGAGAGGAGGGCTGGGGACCAGAGAGAGAGAGAGGAGGGCTGGGGACCAGAGAGAGAGAGGAGGGCTGGGGACCAGAGAGAGAGAGAGGAGGGCTGGGGACCAGAGAGAGAGAGGAGGGCTGGGGACCAGAGAGAGAGAGGAGGGCTGGGGACCAGAGAGAGAGAGAGGAGGGCTGGGGACCAGAGAGAGAGAGGAGGGCTGGGAACCAGAGAGAGAGAGAGAGGAGGGCTGGGGACCAGAGAGAGAGAGGAGGGCTGGGGACCAGAGAGAGAGAGAGGAGGGCTGGGGACCAGAGAGAGAGAGGAGGGCTGGGGACCAGAGAGAGAGAGGAGGGCTGGGGACCAGAGAGAGAGAGGAGGGCTGGGGACCAGAGAGAGAGAGGAGGGCTGGGGACCAGAGAGAGAGAGGGGGCTGGGGACCAGAGAGAGAGAGAGAGAGAGAGAGGAGGGCTGGGGACCAGAGAGAGAGAGGGGAGGGCTGGGGACCAGAGAGAGAGAGGAGGGCTGGGGACCAGAGAGAGAGAGGAGGGCTGGGGACCAGAGAGAGAGAGGGGGCTGGGGACCAGAGAGAGAGAGAGAGAGAGGAGGGCTGGGGACCAGAGAGAGAGAGGAGGGCTAGGGACCAGAGAGAGAGAGAGGAGGGCTGGGGACCAGAGAGAGAGAGGAGGGCTGGGGACCAGAGAGAGAGAGAGGAGGGCTGGGGACCAGAGAGAGAGAGGAGGGCTGGGGACCAGAGAGAGAGAAGAGGGCTGGGGACCAGAGAGAGAGAGAGAGGAGGGCTGGGGACCAGAGAGAGAGAAGAGGGCTGGGGACCAGAGAGAGAGAAGAGGGCTGGGGACCAGAGAGAGAGAGAGGAGGGCTGGGGACCAGAGAGAGGAGGGCTGGGGACCAGAGAGAGAGAGGAGGGCTGGGGACCAGAGAGAGAGAGAGGAGGGCTGGGGACCAGAGAGAGAGAGAGGAGGGCTGGGGACCAGAGAGAGAGAGAGGAGGGCCGGGGACCAGAGAGAGAGAGGAGGGCTGGGGACCAGAGAGAGAGAGAGAGGAGGGCCGGGAACCAGAGAGAGAGAGGAGGGCCGGGGACCAGAGAGAGAGAGGAGGGCCGGGGACCAGAGAGATAGAGAGGAGGGCCGGGGACCAGAGAGAGAGAGAGGAGGGCCGGGGACCAGAGAGAGAGAGAGGAGGGCTGGGGACCAGAGAGAGAGAGAAGAGGGCTGGGGACCAGAGAGAGAGAGGAGGGCTGGGGACCAGAGAGAGAGAGGAGGGCTGGGGACCAGAGAGAGAGAGGAGGGCTGGGGACCAGAGAGAGAGAGGAGGGCTGGGGACCAGAGAGAGAGAGAGGAGGGCTGGGGACCAGAGAGAGAGAGGAGGGCTGGGAACCAGAGAGAGAGAGGAAGGCTGGGGACCAGAGAGAGAGAGAGGAGGGCTGGGGACCAGAGAGAGAGAGAGGAGGGCTGGGGACCAGAGAGAGAGAGAGGAGGGCTGGGGACCATAGAGATAGAGAGGAGGGCTGGGGACCAGAGAGAGAGAGAGGAGGGCTGGGGGACCAGAGAGAGAGAGAGGAGGGCTGGGGACCAGAGAGGGAGAGAGGAGGGCTGGGGACCAGAGAGAGAGAGAGGAGGGCTGGGGACCAGAGAGAGAGAGGAGGGCTGGGGACCAGAGAGGGAGAGAGGAGGGCTGGGGACCAGAGAGAGAGAGGAGGGCTGGGGACCAGAGAGAGAGAGAGGAGGGCTGGGGACCAGAGAGAGAGAGGAGGGCTGGGGACCAGAGAGAGAGAGAGGAGGGCTGGGGACCAGAGAGAGAGAGGAGGGCTGGGGACCAGAGAGAGAGAGGAGGGCTGGGGACCAGAGAGAGAGAGAGGAGGGCTGGGGACCAGAGAGAGAGAGAGGAGGGCTGGGGACCAGAGAGAGAGAGAGAGGAGGGCTGGGGACCAGAGAGAGAGAGAGAGAGGAGGGCTGGGGACCAGAGAGAGAGAGAGAGAGAGAGAGAGGAGGGCTGGGGACCAGAGAGAGAGAGAGAGGAGGGCTGGGGACCTGAGAGAGAGAGGAGGGCTGGGGACCAGAGAGAGAGAGAGGAGGGCCGGGGACCAGAGAGAGAGAGAGGAAGGCTGGGGACCAGAGAGAGAGGAGGGCTGGGGACCAGAGAGAGAGAGAGAGAGGAGGGCTGGGGACCAGAGAGAGAGAGGGGAGGGCTGGGGACCAGAGAGAGAGAGGGGAGGGCTGGGGACCAGAGAGAGAGAGGAGGGCTGGGGACCAGAGAGAGAGAGGAGGGCTGGGGACCAGAGAGAGAGAGGAGGGCTGGGGACCAGAGAGAGAGAGGGGAGGGCTGGGGACCAGAGAGAGAGAGGGGAGGGCTGGGGACCAGAGAGAGAGAGGAGGGCTGGGGACCAGAGAGAGAGAGAGGAGGGCTGGGGACCAGAGAGAGAGAGAGGAGGGCTGGGGACCAGAGAGAGAGAGGGGAGGGCTGGGGACCAGAGAGAGAGAGGAGGGCTGGGGACCAGAGAGAGAGAGAGGAGGGCTGGGGACCAGAGAGAGAGAGAGGAGGGCTGGGGACCAGAGAGAGAGAGGAGGGCTGGGGACCAGAGAGAGAGAGGAGGGCTGGGGACCAGAGAGAGAGAGAGGAGGGCTGGGGACCAGAGAGAGAGAGAGAGGAGGGCTGGGGACCAGAGAGAGAGAGGAGGGCTGGGGACCAGAGAGAGAGAGGAGGGCTGGGGACCAGAGAGAGAGAAGAGGGCTGGGTGTCAGGACCAAAGGGGGAGGGACTGACACACTCACCTCGAGACAGGCCAGGTGTACGTCCTTGATGATGCAGTGAGCAGGAGAGGAGGAAGAGGAGGAGGAAGAGGAGAGGACGGACCGTTTCAACAGCAGACAGCTCAGCTCCAGAGTAGCCAGACGTACCTTACCATCTACACACACACACACACACACACACACACACACACACACACACACACACACGATCACACACACACACACGTTAGGTGGTTTGTGGGTGCATGCGGTCATGTGTGTGTGTGATAATGTGTGTGTGTGAGATAATGTGTGTGTGTGTGATCGTGTGTGTGTGTGTGTGTGATCATGTGTGTGTGTGTGATCGTGTGTGTGTGTGTGTGATCATGTGTGCGTGTGTGTGGTGTGTATGATAATGTGTGTGTGTGAGATAATGTGTGTGTGTGTGTGATAATGTGTGTGTGTGTGATAATGTGTGTGTGTGTGTGTGTGTGTGTGATAATGTGTGTGTGTGTGTGTGTGTGTGTTACGGATACAGTTATCCTGTGTGTGTGTGTATCCTGTGTGTGTGTTTCTTTTCTCTCCTTCTCCCCTCTCAGGTGAAAATCATCACTCCCCAATCAGTCAACAATCAATCATCAATCAGAAGACACACCTCCTCATATTTCCTGACCTATCACAGTTCCTTCCCCATGGTTTAAAAACCCCATCATTTGTTTGTTCTAGAGCTCAGCTCAGCTCAGCTCAGCTCAATCTCTCTGTAAATGCCATGTCTGTAGGTCTCAGTGTTTCACTCTCGCTTTGTGTCTTAACCTCTCTTTTGTTTAAGCACCTCATAGCACTTTGTCATCACCTGTGAGTATTGTTTTTGGTTATGGTGTTTGTGTTTGATTGCTGGTGGAAAAGGGGGAAATCAAGACAAGTCGCCCATGGGCATACACTACCCGTAGGTGAACTTTGTTAAATACACTAGTTAGAACTGGGCGGACCACCCACTGTATTTTTGGTTAGTTAGTTAGCTGTTGTTAAAGTAGGCTAGTCTAGCTTAGGGGTGTTTTTGAATACTTATTGTTTCTTTCCTTGGGTCCAGCTCAGCCCCTTTTCCTGCTCCCCCCATTACCGTGTGTTTATAAATAAACCTAGAGTTTGACGGTAGATTTCAGTTGTCGTGCTTATTTCGTTCACACTTTTCCTTTGTCACAATAATAATTTGCATGAGTTATGTTACGAGTCTCATTACCATCCCCCCTAGACTGTCGGGCCAAAAGGGATTCGTAACAGTGTGTGTGATAATGTGTGTGTGATAATGTGTGTGTGTGTGATGTGTGTGTGTGTGTGTGTGTGTGTGTTACCTGGTTGTGCGGCCACGTTCATCACTCGTATGAGTCTCTCCACCAACACCTGGCTGTAGCAGCTCCTCTCCTGGTCTGGGACTGGTAGCTGCAGCCTCTCCAACAACTCACGGTTGATACCTGAACAAACACACGCATTTAGAACGAGTTACAGCTGCTATCGGTTAACGGAACATCTCTACAGAACATCATGATCCACTGGTCTGTTAACGGAACATCTCTACGGAACATCATGATCCACTGGTCTGTTAACGGAACATCTCTACGGAACATCATGATCCACTGGTCTGTTAACGGAACATCATGATCCACTGGTCTGTTAACGGAACATCTCTACGGAACATCATGATCTACTGGTCTGTTAACGGAACATCATGATCCACTAGTCTGTTAACGGAACATCTCTACCGAACATCATGATCTACTGGTCTGTTAACGGAACATCTCTACAGAACATCATGATCCACAAGTCTGTTAACGGAACATCATGATCCACTAGTCTGGTAACGGAACATCTCTACAGAACATCATGATTCACTAGTCTGTTAACGGAACATCATGATCCACTAGTCTGTTAACGGAACATCATGATCCACTAGTCTGTTAACGGAACATCTCTACGGAACATCATGATCCACTAGTCTGTTAACGGAACATCATGATCCACTAGTCTGGTAACGGAACATCTCTACAGAACATCATGATCCACTGGTCTGTTAACGGAACATCTCTACGGAACATCATGATCCACTAGTCTGTTAACGGAACCTCTCTACAGAACATCATGATTCACTAGTCTGTTAACGGAACATCATGATCCACTAGTCTGTTAACAGAACATCATGATCCACTAGTCTGGTAACGGAACATCTCTACAGAACATCATGATCCACTGGTCTGTTAACGGAACATCTCTACGGAACATCATGATCCACTAGTCTGTTAACGGAACCTCTCTACAGAACATCATGATTCACTAGTCTGTTAACGGAACATCATGATCCACTAGTCTGTTAACGGAACATCATGATCCACTAGTCTGTTAACGGAACATCATGATCCACTAGTCTGTTAACGGAACATCTCTACAGAACATCATGATCCACTAGTCTGTTAACGGAACATCTCTACAGAACATCATGATCCACTAGTCTGTTAACGGAACATCATGATCCACTAGTCTGCTCACGGAACATCTCTACAGAACATCATGATCCACTAGTCTGTTAACGGAACATCTCTACAGAACATCATGATCCACTAGTCTGTTAACGGAACATCTCTACAGAACATCATGATCCACTAGTCTGTTAACGGAACATCATGATCCACTAGTCGGTTAACGGAACATCTCTACAGAACATCATGATCCACAAGTCTGTTAATGGAACATCATGATCCACTAGTCGGTTAACGGAACATCTCTACAGAACATCATGATCCACTAGTCTGTTAACGGAACATCTCTACAGAACATTATGATCCACTAGAGTTAGCGCGATAACCCACCGGAGCTAACCCACCGGAGCTAACCTACCGGAGCTAACCTACACGTGCTAAACCTACCGGAGCTAACCTACACGTGCTAAACCTACCGGAGCTAACCCACCGGAGCTAACCCACCGGAGCTAACCCACCGGAGCTAACCCACAGGAGCTAACCCACCGGAGCTAACCCACCGGAGCTAACCCACCGGAGCTAACCCACCGGAGCTAACCTACAGGAGCTAACCTACAGGAGCTAACCCACCGGCGCTAACCCACCGGAGCTAACCTACAGGAGCTAACCCACCGGAGCTAACCTACAGGAGCTAACCTACCGGAGCTAACCCACCGGAGCTAACCCACCGGAAACAAACCTACAGGAGCTAACCTACCGGAGCTAACCTACCGGAGCTAACCCACCGGAGCTAACCCACCGGAGCTAACCCACCGGAGCTAACCCACCGGAGCTAACCCACCGGAGCTAACCCACAGGAGCTAACCCACAGGAGCTAACCCACAGGAGCTAACCCACAGGAGCTAACCCACAGGAGCTAACCCACCGGAGCTAACCCACCGGAGCTAACCTACCGGAGCTAACCCACAGGAGCTAACCCACAGGAGCTAACCCACAGGAGCTAAACTACAGGAGCTAACCCACCGGAGCTAACCTACCGGAGCTAACCTACAGGAGCTAACCTACCGGAGCTAACCTACAGGAGCTAACACACCGGAGCTAACCTACAGGAGCTAACCTACCGGAGCTAACCTACAGGAGCTAACACACCGGAGCTAACCTACAGGAGCTAACCCACCGGAGCTAACCCACCGGAGCTAACCTACAGGAGCTAACCCACAGGAGCTAACCTACCGGAGCTAACCTACCGGAGCTAACCCACCGGAAACAAACCTACAGGAGCTAACCCACCGGAGCTAACCCACCGGAGCTAACCCACCGGAGCTAACCCACCGGAGCTAACCTACAGGAGCTAACCTACAGGAGCTAACCTACAGGAGCTAACCCACAGGAGCTAACCCACAGGAGCTAACCTACCGGAGCTACCCTACCGGAGCTAACCGACACGTGCTAAACCTACCGGAGCTAACCTACAGGAGCTAACCCACCGGAGCTACCCTACCGGAGCTAACCGACACGTGCTAAACCTACCGGAGCTAACCTACAGGAGCTAACCCACAGGAGCTAACCCACCGGAGCTAACCCACCGGAGCTAACCCACAGGAGCTAACCCACAGGAGCTAACCCACAGGAGCTAACCCACAGGAGCTAACCCACAGGAGCTAACCCACCGGAGCTAACCTACCGGAGCTAACCTACAGGAGCTAACCTACAGGAGCTAACCTACAGGAGCTAACCTACAGGAGCTAAGTCATCTATTGTTGAACAGAACAGATGGTGTAGATGCTCCTCTTACCTTTGCTGTGTGACACGGCGTAGAGAAGACAGAGCACAAACAGAGCATGGTAATCGTCTTCACTACAATCTAGAGCACTGTACACCATGTCTAGGAACGGTCTGGAGGAAAGAGAGACGGGAGACTTTAACCATTTGTACATTGTTACATCACTGTATATATATATATATATATACATACATACATACATACATACATACATACATACATACATACATACATACAATATGACATTTGTAATGTCCTTAGTGTTTTGAAACTTCTGAATGTTGACTGTTCATTTTTATTGTTTATTTCACTTTATATATTATCTACCTCACTTGCTTTGGCAATGTTAACACGTTTCCCATGCCAATAAAGCCCCTTGAATTGAATTGACAGGAGAGAAAGAGAGAAACAGGAGAGACAGGGAGAGAGAGAGAGACAGGAAGAGAGATTACACAGATCCACAAAGAATTCGAAAACAAATCCAATTTTGAAAAACTCCCATAACTACTGGGTGAAATTCCACAGTGTGCCATCAGAGCAGCAAGATTTGTGACCTGTTGCCATGAGAAAAGGGCAACCAGTGAAGAACACGCAACATTGTAAATACAACCCATATCTATGCTTATTTATTTTATCTTGTGTCCTTAACCATTTGCACATTGTAAAAACACTGTATATATATATAATATGACATTTGTAATGTCTTTATTGTTTTTAAACTTCTGTATGTGTGATGTCTACTGTTAATATTTATTGTTTATTTCACTTTATATATTATATACCTTACTTGCTTTGGCAATGTTAACACATGTTTCCCATGCCAATAAAGCCCCTTGAATTGAATTGAGAGAAAGAGACAGACAGAGACATAGAGAGACAGAGAGTGACATAGAGAGACAGAGAGAGAGAGAGACAGACAGACAGACAGACAGAGAGATAATTTTTCACACAGAACACCGACTTCCAAAGAAAACTAAACAGTGTATTTTGAGCAGGACTACAACATAGGTAGAATATTTCCAAGCAAATGGAGTTGAGTCAGTTGACAGTGATTGATGAGCAGTGGATTAGATGTTCCACTGAATCCA
>NC_088225.1:39486916-39526916 GCF_036934945.1 Oncorhynchus masou masou
TATACACAATACTAAACCCTCCCCTAGACTATATACACAATACTAAACCCTCCCCTAGAATAGATACACAATACTAAACCCTCCCCTAGACTAGATACACAATACTAAACCCTCCCCTAGACTAGATACACAATACTAAACCCTCCCCTAGGCTAGATACACAATACTAAACCCTCCCCTAGACTAGATACACAATACTAAACCCTCCCCTAGATACACAATACTAAACCCTCCCCTAGATACACAATACTAAACCCTCACCTAGACTATATACACAATACTAAACCCTCCCCTAGACTAGATACACAATACTAAACCCTCCCCTAGACTATATACACAATACTAAACCCTCCCCTAGACTAGATACACAATACTAAACCCTCCCATAGATACACAATACTAAACCCTCCCCTAGATACACAATACTAAACCCTCCCCTAGACTAGATACACAATACTAAACCCTCCCATAGATACACAATACTAAACCCTCCCCTAGATACACAATACTAAACCCTCCCCTAGATACACAATACTAAACCCTCCCCTAGATACACAATACTAAACCCTCCCCTAGACTAGATACACAATACTAAACCCTCCACTAGATACACAATGCTAAACCCTCCCCTAGACTAGATACACAATACTAAACCCTCCCCTAGACTAGATACACAATACTAAACCCTCCCCTAGACTAGATACACAATACTAAACCCTCCCCTAGACTAGATACACAATACTAAAACCTCCCCTAGATACACAATACTAAACCCTCACCTAGATACACAATACTAAACCCTCACCTAGATACACAATACTAAACCCTCCCCTAGATACACAATACTAAACCCTCCACTAGACTAGATACACAATACTAAACCCTCCCCTGAATACACAATACTAACCCCTCCCCTAGATACACAATACTAAACCCTCCCCTAGATACACAATACTAAACCCTCCCTAGACTAGATACACAATACTAAACCCTCCCCTAGACTAGATACACAATACTAACCCCTCCCCTAGATACACAATACTAAACCCTCCCCTAGATACACAATACTAAACCCTCCCCTGTTCTGTGCTCACCATCTGTGTATTTACGTGTGTGTGTTTGAGGGTGCGTACGTGTTCCTGTATGTGTGTGTGCGTCTGTTTGTCTGCTTTTCTCTAGACAAGTGTATTCCTGCCTGTCTGCCTGTTTTCTTTGTGTGTCTGTAGTGTGTGTGTGTGTGTGTCTGTAGTGTGTGTGTGTGTGTCTGTAGTGTGTGTGTGTGTGTCTGTAGTGTGTGTGTGTGTGTTTGTGTGTGTGTGTCTGTAGTGTGTGTGTGTGTCTGTAGTGTGTGTGTGTGTGTGTGTGTCTGAAGTGTGTGTGTCTGAAGTGTGTGTGTGTGTGCGTGTGTGTGTCTGAAGTGTGTGTGTCTGAAGTGTGTGTGTGTGTGTGTGCGTGTGTGTGTCTGTAGTGTGTGTGTGTCTGTAGTGTGTGTGTGTCCGTAGTGTGTGTGTGTGTGTGTGTCTGAAGTGTGTGTGTGTATTTGTGTGTGTGTCTGTAGTGTGTGTCTGTAGTGTGTGCGTGTGTCTGTAGTGTGTGTGTGTGTCTGTAGTGTGTGTGTGTGTCTGTAGTGTGTGTGTGTGTCTGTAGTGTGTGTGTCTGTAGTGTGTGTGTGTGTCTGTAGTGTGTGTGTCTGTAGTGTGTGTGTGTGTGTGTGTGTGTGTGTGTGTGTCTGTAGTGTGTGTGTGTGTGTGTGTGTGTGTGTGTCTGAAGTGTGTGTGTGTATTTGTGTGTGTGTCTGTAGTGTGTGTCTGTAGTGTGTGTGTGTGTCTGTAGTGTGTGTGTGTGTCTGTAGTGTGTGTGTCTGTAGTGTGTGTGTGTGTGTGTGTGTGTGTGTCTGTAGTGTGTGTGTGTGTGTGTGTGTGTGTGTGTGTCTGTAGTGTGTGTGTGTGTGTCTGTTGTGTGTGTGTGTGTGTGTGTGTGTGTGTGTGTGTGTGTGTGTGTCTGTAGTGTGTGTGTGTGTGTCTGTAGTGTGTGTGTGTGTGTGTGTGTGTGTCTGTAGTGTGTGTGTGTGTGTCTGTAGTGTGTGTGTGTGTGTGTGTGTGTGTGTGTGTGTGTGTGTGTGTGTGTGTGTGTGTGTGTGTGTGTGTGTGTGTGTGTGTACCTCCTCCTCTGTGTGCGAGCAGCGGCAGCAGTCTTCTTGTGTGTGTGTGTGTCTGTAGTGTGTGTGTGTGTGTGTGTGTGTGTACCTCCTCCTCTGTGTGCGAGCAGCGGCAGCAGTCTTCTCCTCGTCGGTGATATTCTGTTCCGTCGTCGACGACAACGTCTCTTTCCCCTTGTCCATCACCACCATCTCTATCTCTGGAACACACAGTTATTACACTAGAACACACAGTTATTACACTAGAACACACAGCCTGTTATTACACTAGAACACACAGCCTGCTATTACACTAGAACACACAGCCTGTTATTACACTAGAACACAGTTATTACACTAGAACACACAGCCTGTTATTACACTAGAACACACAGCCTGTTATTACACTAGAACACAGTTATTACACTAGAACACACAGCCTGTTATTACACTAGAACACACAGCCTGTTATTACACTAGAACACAGTTATTACACTAGAACACACAGTTATTACACTAGAACACACAGCCTGTTATTACACTAGAACACACAGCCTGTTATTACACTAGAACACAGCCTGTTATTACACTAGAACACACAGCCTGTTATTACACTAGAACACACAGCCTGTTATTACACTAGAACACAGCCTGTTATTACACTAGAACACACAGCCAGTTATTACACTAGAACACACAGCCTGTTATTACACTAGAACACAGCCTGTTATTACACTAGAACACACAGCCTGTTATTACACTAGAACACACAGCCTGTTATTACACTAGAACACACAGCCTGTTATTACACTAGAACACACAGCCTGTTATTACACTAGAACACACAGCCAGTTATTACACTAGAACACACAGCCTGTTATTACACTAGAACACACAGCCTGTTATTACACTAGAACACAGCCTGTTATTACACTAGAACACACAGCCTGTTATTACACTAGAACACACAGCCTGTTATTACACTAGAACACAGCCTGTTATTACACTAGAACACACAGCCTGTTATTACACTAGAACACACAGCCTGTTATTACACTAGAACACACAGCCTGTTATTACACTAGAACACACAGCCTGTTATTACACTAGAACACAGCCTGTTATTACACTAGAACACAGCCTGTTATTACACTAGAACACACAGCCTGTTATTACACTAGAACACAGCCTGTTATTACACTAGAACACACAGCCTGTTATTACACTAGAACACACAGCCTGTTATTACACTAGAACACACAGCCTGTTATTACACTACAACACACAGCCTGTTATTACACCAGAACACACAGCCTGTTATTACACTAGAACACAGCCTGTTATTACACTAGAACACAGCCTGTTATTACACCAGAACACAGCCTGTTATTACACTAGAACACACAGCCTGTTATTACACTAGAACACAGCCTGTTATTACACTAGAACACAGCCTGTTATTACACTAGAACACAGCCTGTTATTACACTAGAACACAGCCTGTTATTACACCAGAACACAGCCTGTTATTACACTAGAACACACAGCCTGTTATTACACTAGAACACACAGCCTGTTATTACACTAGAACACACAGCCTGTTATTACACTACAACACACAGCCTGTTATTACACCAGAACACACAGCCTGTTATTACACTAGAACACAGCCTGTTATTACACTAGAACACAGCCTGTTATTACACCAGAACACAGCCTGTTATTACACTAGAACACACAGCCTGTTATTACACTAGAACACAGCCTGTTATTACACCAGAACACAGCCTGTTATTACACTAGAACACACAGCCTGTTATTACACTAGAACACACAGCCTGTTATTACACTACAACACACAGCCTGTTATTACACTAGAACACACAGCCTGTTATTACACTAGAACACACAGCCTGTTATTACACTAGAACACAGCCTGTTATTACACTAGAACACACAGTTATTACACTAGAACACAGCCTGTTATTACACTAGAACACACAGCCTGTTATTACACTAGAACACACAGCCTGTTATTACACTAGAACACAGCCTGTTATTACACTAGAACACAGCCTGTTATTATACTAGAACACACAGCCTGTTATTACACTAGAACACACAGCCTGTTATTACACTAGAACACAGCCTGTTATTACACTAGAACACACAGCCTGTTATTACACTAGAACACACAGCCTGTTATTACACCAGAACACACAGCCTGTTATTACACTAGAACACACAGCCTGTTATTACACTACAACACACAGCCTGTTATTACACCAGAACACACAGCCTGTTATTACACTAGAACACACAGCCTGTTATTACACCAGAACACACAGCCTGTTATTACACCAGAACACACAGCCTGTTATTACACTAGAACACACAGCCTGTTATTACACTAGAACACACAGCCTGTTATTACACCAGAACACACAGCCTGTTATTACACTAGAACACACAGCCTGTTATTACACTAGAACACAGCCTGTTATTACACCAGAACACAGCCTGTTATTACACTAGAACACACAGCCTGTTATTACACTAGAACACACAGCCTGTTATTACACTAGAACACAGCCTGTTATTACACTAGAACACAGCCTGTTATTACACTAGAACACAGCCTGTTATTACACTAGAACACAGCCTGTTATTACACCAGAACACAGCCTGTTATTACACTAGAACACACAGCCTGTTATTACACTAGAACACACAGCCTGTTATTACACTAGAACACACAGCCTGTTATTACACTAGAACACAGCCTGTTATTACACCAGAACACAGCCTGTTATTACACTACAACACACAGCCTGTTATTACACTAGAACACACAGCCTGTTATTACACTAGAACACACAGCCTGTTATTACACTAGAACACAGCCTGTTATTACACTAGAACACACAGCCTGTTATTACACTATAACACACAGCCTGTTATTACACTATAACACACAGCCTGTTATTACACCAGAACACAGCCTGTTATTACACTAGAACACACAGCCTGTTATTACACCAGAACACAGCCTGTTATTACACTACAACACACAGCCTGTTATTACACTAGAACACACAGCTTGTTATTACACTAGAACACACAGCCTGTTATTACACCAGAACACACAGCCTGTTATTACACTAGAACACACAGCCTGTTATTACACTAGAACACACAGCCTGTTATTACACCAGAACACACAGCCTGTTATTACACTAGAACACACAGCCTGTTATTACACTAGAACACACAGCCTGTTATTACACTAGAACACACAGCCTGTTATTACACTAGAACACACAGCCTGTTATTACACCAGAACACAGCCTGTTATTACACTAGAACACACAGCCTGTTATTACACTAGAACACACAGCCTGTTATTACACTAGAACACACAGCCTGTTATTACACTAGAACACACAGCCTGTTATTACACTAGAACACACAGCCTGCTATTACACTAGAACACACAGCCTGCTATTACACTAGAACACACAGCCTGTTATTACACTAGAACACACAGCCTGCTATTACACCAGAACACACAGCCTGTTATTACACTAGAACACACAGCCTGTTATTACACTAGAACACACAGCCTGTTATTACACTAGAACACACAGCCTGTTATTACACCAGAACACACAGCCTGTTATTACACTAGAACACACAGCCTGTTATTACACTAGAACACACAGCCTGTTATTACACTAGAACACACAGCCTGTTATTACACTAGAACACACAGCCTGTTATTACACTAGAACACACAGCCTGTTATTACACCAGAACACAGCCTGTTATTACACTAGAACACACAGCCTGTTATTACACTAGAACACACAGCCTGTTATTACACTAGAACACACAGCCTGTTATTACACTAGAACACACAGCCTGTTATTACACTAGAACACACAGCCTGCTATTACACTAGAACACACAGCCTGCTATTACACTAGAACACACAGCCTGTTATTACACTAGAACACACAGCCTGCTATTACACCAGAACACACAGCCTGTTATTACACTAGAACACACAGCCTGTTATTACACCAGAACACACAGCCTGTTATTACACTAGAACACACAGTTATTACACTAGAACACACAGTTATTACACTAGAACACACAGCCTGTTATTACACTAGAACACACAGCCTGTTATTACACTAGAACACACAGCCTGTTATTACACTAGAACACAGCCTGTTATTACACTAGAACACACAGCCTGTTATTACACCAGAACACACAGCCTGTTATTACACTAGAACACACAGCCTGTTATTACACCAGAACACACAGCCTGTTATTACACTAGAACACAGCCTGTTATTACACCAGAACACAGCCTGTTATTACACTAGAACACACAGCCTGTTATTACACCAGAACACACAGCCTGTTATTACACTAGAACACACAGCCTGTTATTACACTAGAACAAATAGCCTGTTATTACACTAGAACACACAGCCTGTTATTACACTAGAACACACAGCCTGTTATTACACTAGAACACACAGCCTGTTATAAACACTAGAACACACAGCCTGTTATTACACTAGAACACACAGCCTGTTATTACACTAGAACACACAGCCTGTTATTACACTAGAACACACAGCCTGCTATTACACCAGAACACACAGCCTGTTATTACACTAGAACACAGCCTGTTATTACACCAGAACACACAGCCTGTTATTACACTAGAACACACAGCCTGTTATTACACTAGAACACACAGCCTGTTATTACACTAGAACACACAGCCTGTTATTACACTAGAACACAGCCTGTTATTACACTAGAACACACAGCCTGCTATTACACTAGAACACACAGCCTGCTATTACACTAGAACACACAGCCTGCTATTACACTAGAACACACAGCCTGTTATTACACTAGAACACACAGCCTGTTATTACACTAGAACACACAGCCTGTTATTACACTAGAACACACAGTTATTACACTAGAACACACAGCCTGTTATTACACTAGAACACAGCCTGTTATTACACCAGAACACACAGCCTGTTATTACACTAGAACACAGCCTGTAAATTACACTAGAACACACAGCCCGCTATTACACTAGAACACACAGCCTGTTATTACACTAGAACACACAGCCTGTTATTACACTAGAACACAGCCTGTTATTACACTAGAACACACAGCCTGTTATTACACTAGAACACACAGCCTGTTATTACACTAGAACACACAGCCTGTTATTACACTAGAACACACAGTTATTACACTAGAACACACAGCCTGTTATTACACTAGAACACAGCCTGTTATTACACCAGAACACACAGCCTGTTATTACACTAGAACACAGCCTGTAAATTACACTAGAACACACAGCCCGCTATTACACTAGAACACACAGCCTGTTATTACACTAGAACACACAGCCTGTTATTACACTAGAACACACAGCCTGTTATTACACTAGAACACACAGCCTGTTATTACACTAGAACACACAGCCTGTTATTACACCAGAACACACAGCCTGTTATTACACTAGAACACACAGCCTGTTATTACACTAGAACACACAGCCTGTTATTACACCAGAACACACAGCCTGTTATTACACTAGAACACACAGCCTGTTATTACACTAGAACACACAGCCTGTTATTACACCAGAACACAGCCTGTTATTACACCAGAACACACAGCCTGTTATTACACTAGAACACACAGCCTGTTATTACACTAGAACACACAGCCTGTTATTACACTAGAACACACAGCCTGTTATTACACTAGAACACAGCCTGTTATTACACTAGAACACACAGCCTGTTATTACACTAGAACACACAGCCTGTTATTACACTAGAACACACAGCCTGCTATTACACTAGAACACACAGCCTGCTATTACACTAGAACACACAGCCTGTTATTACACTAGAACACACAGCCTGTTATTACACTAGAACACAGCCTGTTATTACACTAGAACACAGCCTGTTATTACACTAGAACACAGCCTGTTATTACACTAGAACACACAGCCTGTTATTACACTAGAACACACAGCCTGTTATTACACTAGAACACACAGCCTGTTATTACACTAGAACACACAGCCTGCTATTACACTAGAACACACAGCCTGTTATTACACTAGAACACACAGCCTGTTATTACACTAGAACACACAGCCTGTTATTACACTAGAACACACAGCCTGTTATTACACCAGAACACACAGCCTGTTATTACACCAGAACACACAGTCTGTTATTACACCAGAACACGCAGCCTGTTATTACACTAGAACACACAGCCCGTTATTACACTAGAACACACAGCCTGTTATTACACTAGAACACACAGCCTGTTATTACACCAGAACACACAGCCTGTTATTACACTAGAACACACAGCCTGTTATTACACTAGAACACACAGCCTGTTATTACACCAGAACACACAGCCTGTTATTACACTAGAACACACAGTTATTACACTAGAACACACAGTTATTACACTAGAACACACAGCCTGTTATTACACTAGAACACACAGCCTGTTATTACACTAGAACACACAGCCTGTTATTACACTAGAACACACAGCCTGTTATTACACTAGAACACACAGCCTGTTATTACACTAGAACACACAGCCTGTTATTACACTAGAACACACAGCCTGTTATTACACTAGAACACACAGCCTGTTATTACACTAGAACACAGCCTGTTATTACACTAGAACACACAGCCTGTTATTACACTAGAACACACAGTTATTACACTAGAACACACAGCCTGTTATTACACTAGAACACAGCCTGTTATTACACTAGAACACAGCCTGTTATTACACCAGAACACACAGCCTGTTATTACACTAGAACACAGCCTGTAAATTACACTAGAACACACAGCCCGCTATTACACTAGAACACACAGCCTGTTATTACACTAGAACACACAGCCTGTTATTACACTAGAACACACAGCCTGTTATTACACTAGAACACACAGCCTGTTATTACACTAGAACACACAGCCTGCTATTACACTAGAACACACAGCCTGTTATTACACTAGATCACACAGCCTGTTACTACACTACAACACACAGCCTGCTATTACACTAGAACACACAGCCTGTTATTACACTAGAACACACAGCCTGTTATTACACCAGAACACACAGCCTGTTATTACACTAGAACACACAGCCTGTTATTACACTAGAACACACAGCCTGTTATTACACCAGAACACACAGCCTGTTATTACACTAGAACACACAGCCTGTTATTACACTAGAACACACAGCCTGTTATTACACTAGAACACACAGCCTGTTATTACACTAGAACACACAGCCTGCTATTACACTAGAACACACAGCCTGTTATTACACTAGAACACACAGCCTGTTATTACACTAGAACACACAGCCTGTTATTACAATAGAACACACAGCCTGTTATTACACCAGAACACACAGCCTGTTATTACACCAGAACACACAGCCTGTTATTACACTAGAACACAGCCTGTTATTACACTAGAACACACAGCCTGTTATTACACCAGAACACAGCCTGTTATTACACCAGAACACACAGCCTGTTATTACACTAGAACACACAGCCTGTTATTACACTAGAACACACAGCCTGTTATTACACTAGAACACAGCCTGTTATTACACTAGAACACACAGCCTGTAATTACACTAGAACACACAGCCTGTTATTACATTAGAACACACAGCCTGTTATTACACCAGAACACACAGCCTGTTATTACACTAGAACACACAGCCTGTTATTACACTAGAACACACAGCCTGTTATTACACTAGAACACACAGCCTGTTATTACACCAGAACACAGCCTGTTATTACACCAGAACACAGCCTGTTATTACACTAGAACACACAGCCTGTTATTACACTAGAACACAGCCTGTTATTACACTAGAACACACAGCCTGTTATTACACTAGAACACAGCCTGTTATTACACCAAAACACACAGCCTGTTATTACACTAGAACACAGCCTGTTATTACACTAGAACACACAGCCTGTTATTACACTAGAACACAGCCTGTTATTACACTAGAACACAGCCTGTTATTACACTAGAACACAGCCTGTTATTACACCAGAACACAGCCTGTTATTACACTAGAACACAGCCTGTTATTACACTACAACACACAGCCTGTTATTACACTAGAACACACAGCTTGTTATTACACTAGAACACACAGCCTGTTATTACACCAGAACACACAGCCTGTTATTACACTAGAACACACAGCCTGTTATTACACTTGAACACACAGCCTGTTATTACACCAGAACACACAGCCTGTTATTACACTAGAACACACAGCCTGTTATTACACTAGAACACACAGCCTGTTATTACACTAGAACACACAGCCTGTTATTACACTAGAACACACAGCCTGTTATTACACCAGAACACGCAGCCTGTTATTACACTAGAACACAGCCTGTTATTACACCAGAACACACAGCCTGTTATTACACTAGAACACACAGCCTGTTATTACACTAGAACACACAGCCTGTTATTACACCAGAACACACAGCCTGTTATTACACCAGAACACACAGCCTGTTATTACACTAGAACACACAGCCTGTTATTACACTAGAACACACAGCCTGTTATTACACTAGAACAAATAGCCTGTTATTACACTAGAACACACAGCCTGTTATTACACTAGAACACACAGCCTGTTATTACACTAGAACACACAGCCTGTTATAAACACTAGAACACACAGCCTGTTATTACACTAGAACACACAGCCTGTTATTACACTAGAACACACAGCCTGTTATTACACTAGAACACACAGCCTGTTATTACACTAGAACACACAGCCTGTTATTACACTAGAACACACAGCCTGCTATTACACCAGAACACACAGCCTGTTATTACACTAGAACACAGCCTGTTATTACACCAGAACACACAGCCTGTTATTACACTAGAACACACAGCCTGTTATTACACTAGAACACACAGCCTGTTATTACACTAGAACACACAGCCTGTTATTACACTAGAACACAGCCTGTTATTACACTAGAACACACAGCCTGCTATTACACTAGAACACACAGCCTGCTATTACACTAGAACACACAGCCTGTTATTACACTAGAACACACAGCCTGTTATTACACTAGAACACACAGTTATTACACTAGAACACACAGGCTGTTATTACACTAGAACACAGCCTGTTATTACACCAGAACACACAGCCTGTTATTACACCAGAACACACAGCCTGTTATTACACTAGAACACAGCCTGTAAATTACACTAGAACACACAGCCCGCTATTACACTAGAACACACAGCCTGTTATTACACTAGAACACACAGCCTGTTATTACACTAGAACACACAGCCTGTTATTACACTAGAACACACAGCCTGTTATTACACCAGAACACACAGCCTGTTATTACACTAGAACACACAGCCTGTTATTACACTAGAACACACAGCCTGTTATTACACTAGAACACACAGCCTGTTATTACACTAGAACACACAGCCTGCTATTACACTAGAACACACAGCCTGTTATTACACTAGAACACACAGCCTGTTATTACACAAGAACACACAGCCTGTTATTACACAAGAACACACAGCCTGTTATTACACTAGAACACACAGCCTGTTATTACACTAGAACACACAGTTATTACACTAGAACACACAGCCTGTTATTACACTAGAACACACAGCCTGTTATTACACTAGAACACACAGCCTGTTATTACACCAGAACACACAGTTATTACACTAGAACACACAGCCTGTTATTACACTAGAACACACAGCCTGTTATTACACCAGAACACACAGCCTGTTATTACACCAGAACACTGCCTGTTATTACACTAGAACACACAGCCTGTTATTACACTAGAACACAGCCTGTTATTACACTAGAACACACAGCCTGTTATTACACTAGAACACACAGCCTGTTATTACACCAGAACACAGCTTGTTATTACACTAGAACACACAGCCTGTTATTACACAAGAACACACAGCCTGTTATTACACTAGAACACACAGCCTGTTATTACACTAGAACACACAGTTATTACACTAGAACACACAGCCTGTTATTACACTAGAACACACAGCCTGTTATTACACTAGAACACACAGCCTGTTATTACACCAGAACACACAGTTATTACACTAGAACACACAGCCTGTTATTACACTAGAACACACAGCCTGTTATTACACCAGAACACACAGCCTGTTATTACACCAGAACACTGCCTGTTATTACACTAGAACACACAGCCTGTTATTACACTAGAACACAGCCTGTTATTACACTAGAACACACAGCCTGCTATTACACTAGAACACACAGCCTGCTATTACACTAGAACACACAGCCTGCTATTACACTAGAACACACAGCCTGTTATTACACCAGAACACACAGCCTGTTATTACACTAGAACACACAGCCTGTTATTACACTAGAACACACAGCCTTTTATTACACTAGAACACAGCCTGTTATTACACTAGAACACACAGCCTGTTATTACACCAGAACACACAGCCTGTTATTACACTAGAACACACAGCCTGTTATTACACTAGAACACAGCCTGTTATTACACTAGAACACAGCCTGTTATTACACTAGAACACACAGCCTGTTATTACACTAGAACACACAGCCTGTTATTACACTAGAACACACAGCCTGTTATTACACTAGAACACACAGCCTGGTATTACACTAGAACACACAGCCTGTTATTACACCAGAACACACAGCCTGTTATTACACTAGAACACAGCCTGTTATTACACCAGAACACACAGCCTGTTATTACACCAGAACACACAGCCTGTTATTACACTAGAACACACAGCCTGTTATTACACTAGAACACACAGCCTGCTATTACACCAGAACACACAGCCTGTTATTACACTAGAACACAGCCTGTTATTACACTAGAACACACAGCCTGTTATTACACTAGAACACACAGCCTGTTATTACACTAGAACACACAGCCTGTTATTACACCAGAACACACAGCCTGTTATTACACTAGAACACACAGTTATTACACTAGAACACACAGTTATTACACTAGAACACACAGTTATTACACTAGAACACACAGCCTGTTATTACACTAGAACACACAGCCTGTTATTACACTAGAACACACAGCCTGTTATTACACTAGAACACACAGCCTGTTATTACACTAGAACACACAGCCTGTTATTACACTAGAACACACAGCCTGTTATTATACCAGAACACACAGCCTGTTATTACACTAGAACACACAGCCTGTTATTACACTAGAACACACAGCCTGCTTGTACACTAGAACACACAGCCTGCTATTACACTAGAACACACAGCCTGTTATTACACTAGAACACACAGCCTGTTATTACACCAGAACACACAGCCTGTTATTACACCAGAACACAGCCTGTTATTACACCAGAACACACAGCCTGTTATTATTATTACACCAGAACACACAGCCTGCTATTACACTAGAACACACAGCCTGTTATTACACCAGAACACACAGCCTGTTATTACACTAGAACACACAGCCTGTTATTACACTAGAACACACAGCCTGTTATTACACCAGAACACACAGCCTGTTATTACACTAGAACACACAGCCTGTTATTACACTAGAACACACAGCCTGTTATTACACCAGAACACACAGCCTGTTATTACACTAGAACACACAGTTATTACACTAGAACACACAGTTATTACACTAGAACACACAGTTATTACACTAGAACACACAGCCTGTTATTACACTAGAACACACAGCCTGTTATTACACTAGAACACACAGCCTGTTATTACACTAGAACACACAGCCTGTTATTACACTAGAACACACAGCCTGTTATTACACTAGAACACACAGCCTGTTATTACACCAGAACACACAGCCTGTTATTACACTAGAACACACAGCCTGTTATTACACTAGAACACACAGCCTGTTATTACACTAGAACACACAGCCTGCTTGTACACTAAAACACACAGCCTGCTATTACACTAGAACACACAGCCTGTTATTACACTAGAACACACAGCCTGTTATTACACCAGAACACACAGCCTGTTATTACACCAGAACACAGCCTGTTATTACACCAGAACACACAGCCTGTTATTATTATTACACCAGAACACACAGCCTGTTATTACACTAGAACACACAACCTGTTATTACACTAGAACACACAGCCTGTTATTACACCAGAACACACAGCCTGTTATTACACTAGAACACACAGCCTGTTATTACACTAGAACACACAGCTTGTTATTACACTAGAACACACAGCCTGTTATTACACTAGAACACACAGCCTGTTATTACACTAGAACACACAGCCTGTTATTACACTAGAACACACAGCCTGTTATTACACTAGAACACACAGCCTGTTATTACACTAGAACACACAGCCTGTTATTACACTAGAACACACAGCCTGTTATTACACTAGAACACACAGCCTGTTATTACACTAGAACACAGCCTGTTATTACACCAGAACACACAGCCTGTTATTATTATTACACCAGAACACACAGCCTGTTATTACACTAGAACACACAGCCTGTTATTACACTAGAACACACAGCCTGTTATTACACCAGAACACACAGCCTGTTATTACACTAGAACACACAGCCTGTTATTACACTAGAACACAGCCTGTTATTACACTAGAACACACAGCCTGTTATTACACTAGAACACAGCCTGTTATTACACTAGAACACAGCCTGTTATTACACTAGAACACACAGCCTGTTATTACACTAGAACACACAGCCTGTTATTACACTAGAACACACAGCCTGTTATTACACTAGAACACACAGCCTGTTATTACACTAGAACACACAGCCTGTTATTACACTAGAACACACAGCCTGTTATTACACTAGAACACACAGCCTGTTATTACACTAGAACACACAGCCTGCTATTACACTAGAACACACAGCCTGTTATTACACTAGAACACACAGCCTGTTATTACACCAGAACACACAGCCTGTTATTACACTAGAACACACAGCCTGTTATTACACTAGAACACACAGCCTGTTATTACACTAGAACACACAGCCCGTTTACAATAGAACACACAGCCCGTTATTACACTAGAACACACAGCCCGTTTACACTAGAACACACAGCCCGTTATTACACTAGAACACACAGCCTGTTATTACACTAGAACACACAGCCTGTTATTACACCAGAACACACAGCCTGTTATTACACTAGAACACACAGCCTGTTATTACACTAGAACACACAGCCTGTTATTACACTAGAACAAATAGCCTGTTATTACACTAGAACACACAGCCTGTTGTTACACTAGAACACACAGCCTGTTATTACACCAGAACACACAGCCTGTTATTACACTAGAACACACAGCCTGTTATTACACTAGAACAAATAGCCTGTTATTACACTAGAACACACAGCCTGTTGTTACACTAGAACACACAGCCTGTTATTACACCAGAACACACAGCCTGTTATTACACTAGAACACAGCCTGTTATTACACCAGAACACACAGCCTGTTATTACACTAGAACACACAGCCTGTTATTACACTAGAACACACAGCCTGCTATTACACCAGAACACACAGCCTGTTATTACACTAGAACACAGCCTGTTATTACACTAGAACACACAGCCTGTTATTACACTAGAACACACAGCCTGTTATTACACTAGAACACACAGCCTGTTATTACACTAGAACACACAGCCTGTTATTACACTAGAACACACAGCCTGTTATTACACCAGAACACACAGCCTGTTATTACACCAGAACACGCAGCCTGTTATTACACCAGAACACGCAGCCTGTTATTACACCAGAACACACAGCCTGTTATTACACTAGAACACACAGCCTGTTATTACACTAGAACACACAGCCTGTTATTACACCAGAACACACAGCCTGTTATTACACTAGAACACACAGTTATTACACTAGAACACACAGTTATTACACTAGAACAGCCTGTTATTACACTAGAACACACAGCCTGTTATTACACTAGAACACACAGCCTGTTATTACACTAGAACACACAGCCTGTTATTACACTAGAACACACAGCCTGTTATTACACCAGAACACACAGCCTGTTATTACACTAGAACACACAGCCTGTTATTACACTAGAACACACAGCCCGTTATTACACTAGAACACACAGCCTGTTATTACACTAGAACACACAGCCTGTTATTACACTAGAACACACAGCCTGTTATTACACTAGAACAAATAGCCTGTTATTACACTAGAACACACAGCCTGTTATTACACTAGAACACACAGCCTGTTATTACACTAGAACACACAGCCTGTTATTACACTAGAACACACAGCCTGTTATTACACTAGAATACACAGCCTGTTATTACACTAGAACACACAGCCTGTTATTACACTAGAACACACAGCCTGTTATTACACTAGAACAAATAGCCTGTTATTACACTAGAACACACAGCCTGTTGTTACACTAGAACACACAGCCTGTTATTACACCAGAACACACAGCCTGTTATTACACTAGAACACAGCCTGTTATTACACCAGAACACACAGCCTGTTATTACACTAGAACACACAGCCTGTTATTACACTAGAACACACAGCCTGCTATTACACCAGAACACGCAGCCTGTTATTACACTAGAACACAGCCTGTTATTACACTAGAACACACAGCCTGTTATTACACTAGAACACACAGCCTGTTATTACACTAGAACACACAGCCTGTTATTACACTAGAACACACAGCCTGTTATTACACCAGAACACACAGCCTGTTATTACACTAGAACACACAGTTATTACACTAGAACACACAGTTATTACACTAGAACACACAGTTATTACACTAGAACACACAGCCTGTTATTACACTAGAACACACAGCCTGTTATTACACTAGAACACACAGCCTGTTATTACACTAGAACACACAGCCTGTTATTACACTAGAACACACAGCCTGTTATTACACCAGAACACACAGCCTGTTATTACACTAGAACACACAGCCTGTTATTACACCAGAACACACAGCCTGTTATTACACTAGAACACACAGTTATTACACTAGAACACACAGTTATTACACTAGAACAGCCTGTTATTACACTAGAACACACAGCCTGTTATTACACTAGAACACACAGCCTGTTATTACACTAGAACACACAGCCTGTTATTACACTAGAACACACAGCCTGTTATTACACCAGAACACACAGCCTGTTATTACACTAGAACACACAGCCTGTTATTACACTAGAACACACAGCCCGTTATTACACTAGAACACACAGCCTGTTATTACACTAGAACACACAGCCTGTTATTACACTAGAACACACAGCCTGTTATTACACTAGAACAAATAGCCTGTTATTACACTAGAACACACAGCCTGTTATTACACTAGAACACACAGCCTGTTATTACACTAGAACACACAGCCTGTTATTACACTAGAACACACAGCCTGTTATTACACTAGAATACACAGCCTGTTATTACACTAGAACACACAGCCTGTTATTACACTAGAACACACAGCCTGTTATTACACTAGAACAAATAGCCTGTTATTACACTAGAACACACAGCCTGTTGTTACACTAGAACACACAGCCTGTTATTACACCAGAACACACAGCCTGTTATTACACTAGAACACAGCCTGTTATTACACCAGAACACACAGCCTGTTATTACACTAGAACACACAGCCTGTTATTACACTAGAACACACAGCCTGCTATTACACCAGAACACGCAGCCTGTTATTACACTAGAACACAGCCTGTTATTACACTAGAACACACAGCCTGTTATTACACTAGAACACACAGCCTGTTATTACACTAGAACACACAGCCTGTTATTACACTAGAACACACAGCCTGTTATTACACCAGAACACACAGCCTGTTATTACACTAGAACACACAGTTATTACACTAGAACACACAGTTATTACACTAGAACACACAGTTATTACACTAGAACACACAGCCTGTTATTACACTAGAACACACAGCCTGTTATTACACTAGAACACACAGCCTGTTATTACACTAGAACACACAGCCTGTTATTACACTAGAACACACAGCCTGTTATTACACCAGAACACACAGCCTGTTATTACACTAGAACACACAGCCTGTTATTACACTAGAACACAGCCTGTCATTACACTAGAACACACAGCCTGTCATTACACTAGAACACACAGCCTGCTATTACACTAGAACACACAGCCCGTTATTACACTAGAACACACAGCCCGTTATTACACTAGAACACACAGCCCGTTATTACACTAGAACACACAGCCCGTTATTACACTAGAACACACAGCCCGTTATTACACCAGAACACACAGCCCGTTATTACACTAGAACACACAGCCCGTTATTACACTAGAACACACAGCCCGTTTACACTAGAACACACAGCCCGTTATTACACTAGAACACACAGCCTGTTATTACACCAGAACACACAGCCTGTTATTACACTAGAACACACAGCCTGTTATTACACTAGAACACACAGCCTGTTATTACACTAGAACACACAGCCTGTTATTACACTAGAACACACAGCCTGTTATTACACTAGAACACACAGCCTGTTATTACACTAGAACACAGCTTGTTATTACACTAGAACACAGCCTGTTATTACACTAGAACACACAGCCTGTTATTACACTAGAACACACAGCCTGTTATTACACTAGAACACACAGCCTGTTATTACACCAGAACACACAGCCTGTTATTACACTAGAACACACAGCCTGTTATTACACTAGAACACAGCCTGTTATTACACTAGAACACACAGCCTGCTATTACACTAGAACACACAGCCTGTTATTACACTAGAACACACAGCCTGTTATTACACCAGAACACACAGCCTGTTATTACACTAGAACACACAGCCTGTTATTACACTAGAACACACAGCCCGTTATTACACTAGAACACACAGCCTGTTATTACACTAGAACACACAGCCTGTTATTACACTAGAACACACAGCCTGTTATTACACTAGAACAAATAGCCTGTTATTACACTAGAACACACAGCCTGTTATTACACTAGAACACACAGCCTGTTATTACACTAGAACACACAGCCTGTTATTACACTAGAACACACAGCCTGTTATTACACTAGAACACACAGCCTGTTATTACACTAGAACACACAGCCTGTTATTACACTAGAACACACAGCCTGTTATTACACTAGAACACACAGCCTGTTATTACACTAGAACACACAGCCTGTTATTACACTAGAACAAATAGCCTGTTATTACACTAGAACACACAGCCTGTTGTTACACTAGAACACACAGCCTGTTATTACACCAGAACACACAGCCTGTTATTACACTAGAACACACAGCCTGTTATTACACTAGAACACAGCCTGTTATTACACCAGAACACACAGCCTGTTATTACACTAGAACACACAGCCTGTTATTACACTAGAACACACAGCCTGCTATTACACCAGAACACGCAGCCTGTTATTACACTAGAACACACAGCCTGTTATTACACTAGAACAAATAGCCTGTTATTACACTAGAACACACAGCCTGTTATTACACTAGAACACACAGCCTGTTATTACACTAGAACACACAGCCTGTTATTACACTAGAACACACAGCCTGTTATTACACTAGAACACACAGCCTGTTATTACACTAGAACACAGCCTGTTATTACACCAGAACACACAGCCTGTTATTACACTAGAACACACAGCCTGTTATTACACTAGAACACACAGCCTGCTATTACACCAGAACACGCAGCCTGTTATTACACTAGAACACAGCCTGTTATTACACTAGAACACACAGCCTGTTATTACACTAGAACACACAGTTATTACACTAGAACACACAGTTATTACACTAGAACACACAGTTATTACACTAGAACACACAGCCTGTTATTACACTAGAACACACAGCCTGTTATTACACTAGAACACACAGCCCGTTATTACACTAGAACACACAGCCCGTTATTACACCAGAACACACAGCCCGTTATTACACTAGAACACACAGCCCGTTATTACACCAGAACACACAGCCCGTTATTACACTAGAACACACAGCCCGTTATTACACTAGAACACACAGCCCGTTTACACTAGAACACACAGCCCGTTATTACACTAGAACACACAGCCCGTTATTACACCAGAACACACAGCCCGTTATTACACTAGAACACACAGCCTGTTATTACACTAGAACACACAGCCTGTTATTACACTAGAACACACAGCCTGTTATTACACTAGAACACACAGCCTGTTATTACACTAGAACACACAGCCTGTTATTACACTAGAACACACAGCCTGTTATTACACTAGAACACAGCTTGTTATTACACTAGAACACAGCCTGTTATTACACTAGAACACACAGCCTGTTATTACACTAGAACACACAGCCTGTTATTACACTAGAACACACAGCCTGTTATTACACTAGAACACAGCCTGTTATTACACTAGAACACACAGCCTGCTATTACACTAGAACACACAGCCTGTTATTACACTAGAACACACAGCCTGTTATTACACTAGAACACACAGCCTGTTATTACACTAGAACACACAGCCTGTTATTACACTAGAACACACAGCCTGTTATTACACTAGAACACACAGCCTGTTATTACACTAGAACACACAGCCTGTTATTACACTAGAACACACAGCCTGTTATTACACTAGAACACACAGCCTGTTATTACACTAGAACACACAGCCTGTTATTACACCAGAACACACAGCCTGCTATTACACCAGAACACACAGCCTGCTATTACACCAGAACACACAGCCTGTTATTACACCAGAACACACAGCCTGCTATTACACTAGAACACACAGCCTGTTATTACACTAGAACACACAGCCTGTTATTACACTAGAACACACAGCCTGTTATTACACTAGAACACAGCCTGTTATTACACTAGAACACACAGCCTGTTATTACACTAGAACACAGCCTGTCATTACACTCGAACACACAGCCTGGTATTACACTAGAACACGCAGCCTGTTATTACACTAGAACACACAGCCTGTTATTACACCAGAACACACAGCCTGGTATTACACTAGAACACGCAGCCTGGTATTACACTAGAACACGCAGCCTGTTATTACACTAGAACACACAGCCTGTTATTACACTAGAACACACAGCCTGTTATTACACTAGAACACACAGCCTGTTATTACACTAGAACACAGCCTGTCATTACACTAGAACACACAGCCTGTCATTACACTAGAACACACAGCCTGTCATAACACTAGAACACAGCCTGTTATTACACTAGAACACACAGCCTGTTATTACACTAGAACACACAACCTGTTATTACACTAGAACACACAGCCTGTTATTACACTAGAACACACAGCCTGTTATTACACCAGAACACACAGCCTGTTATTACACTAGAACACAGCCTGTTGTTACACTAGAACACACAGCCTGTTATTACACTAGAACACACAGCCTGTTATTACACTAGAACACACAACCTGTTATTACACTAGAACACACAGCCTGTTATTACACTAGAACACAGCCTGTCATTACACTAGAACACACAGCCTGTCATTACACTAGAACACACAGCCTGTCATAACACTAGAACACAGCCTGTTATTACACTAGAACACACAGCCTGTTATTACACTAGAACACACAACCTGTTATTACACTAGAACACACAGCCTGTTATTACACTAGAACACACAGCCTGTTATTACACCAGAACACACAGCCTGTTATTACACTAGAACACAGCCTGTTGTTACACTAGAACACACAGCCTGTTATTACACTAGAACACACAGCCTGTTATTACACTAGAACACACAGCCTGTTATTACACTAGAACACACAGCCTGTTATTACACTAGAACACACATCCTGTTATTACACTAGAACACACAGCCTGTTATTACACTAGAACACACAGCCTGTTATTACACTAGAACACACAGCCTGTTATTACACTAGAACACACAGCCTGCTATTACACTAGAACACAGCCTGTTATTACACTAGAACACACAGCCTGTTATTACACTAGAACACACAGCCTGTTATTACACTAGAACACACAGCCTGTTATTACACTAGAACACACAGCCTGTTATTACACCAGAACACACAGCCTGTTATTACACTAGAACACAGCCTGTTGTTACACTAGAACACACAGCCTGTTATTACACTAGAACACACAGCCTGTTATTACACTAGAACACACAGCCTGTTATTACACTAGAACACACAGCCTGTTATTACACTAGAACACACATCCTGTTATTACACTAGAACACACAGCCTGTTATTACACTAGAACACACAGCCTGTTATTACACTAGAACACACATCCTGTTATTACACTAGAACACACAGCCTGTCATAACACTAGAACACAGCCTGTTATTACACTAGAACACACAGCCTGTTATTACACTAGAACACAGCCTGTTATTACACTAGAACACACAGCCTGTTATTACACTAGAACACACAGCCTGTTATTACACTAGAACACACAGCCTGTTATTACACCAGAACACACAGTTATTACACTAGAACACACAGCCTGTTATTACACCAGAACACACAGTTATTACACTAGAACACACAGCCTGTTATTACACTAGAACACACAGCCTGTTATTACACCAGAACACACAGCCTGTTATTACACTAGAACACACAGCCTGTTATTACACTAGAACACACAGCCTGTTATTACACTAGAACACACAGCCTGTTATTACACTAGAACACACAGCCTGTTATTACACTAGAACACACAGCCTGTTATTACACTAGAACACAGCCTGTTATTACACTAGAACACACAGCCTGTTATTACACTAGAACACACAGCCTGTTATTACACTAGAACACAGCCTGTTATTACACTAGAACACACAGCCTGTTATTACACTAGAACACACAGCCTGTTATTACACCAGAACACACAGCCTGTTATTACACTAGAACACACAGCCTGTTATTACACTAGAACACACAGCCTGTTATTACACTAGAACACACAGCCTGTTATTACACTAGAACACACAGCCTGTTATTACACTAGAACACACAGCCTGTTATTACACTAGAACACACAGCCTGTTATTACACCAGAACACAGCCTGTTATTACACTAGAACACAGCCTGTTATTACACTAGAACACACAGCCTGTTATTACACTAGAACACACAGCCTGTTATTACACTAGAACACAGCCTGTTATTACACTAGAACACACAGCCTGTTATTACACTAGAACACACAGCCTGTTATTACACTAGAACACAGCCTGTTATTACACCAGAACACACAGCCTGTTATTACACTAGAACACACAGCCTGTTATTACACCAGAACACAGCCTGCTATTACACCAGAACACACAGTCTGTTATTACACTAGAACACACAGCCTGTTATTACACTAGAACACACAGCCTGTTATTACACTAGAACACACAGCCTGTTATTACACTAGAACACACAGCCTGTTATTACACTAGAACACACAGCCTGTTATTACACTAGAACACACAGCCTGTTATTACACTAGAACACACAGCCTGTTATTACACTAGAACACACAGCCTGTTATTACACTAGAACACACAGCCTGCTATTACACTAGAACACACAGCCTGCTATTACACCAGAACACACAGCCTGTTATTACACCAGAACACACAGCCTGTTATTACACCAGAACACACAGCCTGTTATTACACCAGAACACACAGCCTGTTATTACACTAGAACACACAGCCTGTTATTACACTAGAACACACAGCCTGTTATTACACCAGAACACACAGCCTGTTATTACACCAGAACACACAGCCTGTTATTACACTAGAACACACAGCCTGTTATTACACCAGAACACACAGCCTGTTATTACACTAGAACACACAGCCTGTTATTACACCAGAACACACAGCCTGTTATTACACTAGAACACACAGCCTGTTATTACACCAGAACACAGCCTGTTATTACACTAGAACACACAGCCTGTTATTACACTAGAACACACAGCCTGTTTTTACACTAGAACACACAGCCTGTTATTACACTAGAACACAGCCTGTTATTACACTAGAACACACAGCCTGTTATTACACTAGAACACACAGCCTGTTATTACACTAGAACACACAGCCTGTTATTACACCAGAACACACAGCCTGTTATTACACTAGAACACACAGCCTGTTATTACACTAGAACACACAGCCTGTTATTACACTAGAACACACAGCCTGTTATTACACTAGAACACACAGCCTGTTATTACACTAGAACACACAGCCTGTTATTACACTAGAACACACAGCCTGTTATTACACTAGAACACACAGCCTGTTATTACACTAGAACACACAGCCTGTTATTACACTAGAACACACAGCCTGTTATTACACTAGAACACACAGCCTGTTATTACACCAGAACACAGCCTGTTATTACACTAGAACACACAGCCTGTTATTACACTAGAACACACAGCCTGTTATTACACTAGAACACAGCCTGTTATTACACTAGAACACAGCCTGTTATTACACTAGAACACACAGCCTGTTATTACACTAGAACACACAGCCTGTTATTACACTAGAACACAGCCTGTTATTACACTAGAACACACAGCCTGTTATTACACTAGAACACACAGCCTGTTATTACACTAGAACACACAGCCTGTTATTACACTAGAACACAGCCTGTTATTACACTAGAACACACAGCCTGTTATTACACCAGAACACACAGCCTGTTATTACACTAGAACACACAGCCTGTTATTACACTAGAACACACAGTTATTACACTAGAACACACAGCCTGTTATTACACTAGAACACACAGCCTGTTATTACACTATAACACACAGCCTGTTATTACACTAGAACACAGCCTGTTATTACACTAGAACACACAGCCTGTTATTACACCAGAACACACAGCCTGTTATTACACTAGAACACACAGCCTGTTATTACACTATAACACACAGCCTGTTATTACACTAGAACACACAGCCTGTTATTACACCAGAACACACAGCCTGTTATTACACTAGAACACACAGCCTGTTATTACACCAGAACACACAGCCTGTTATTACACTAGAACACACAGCCTGTTATTACACTAGAACACACAGCCTGTTATTACACTATAACACACAGCCTGTTATTACACTAGAACACAGCCTGTTATTACACTAGAACACAGCCTGTTATTACACTAGAACACACAGCCTGTTATTACACTATAACACACAGCCTGTTATTACACTAGAACACACAGCCTGTTATTACACTAGAACACACAGCCTGTTATTACACTAGAACACACAGCCTGTTATTACACTAGAACACACAGCCTGTTATTACACTATAACACACAGCCTGTTATTACACTAGAACACACAGCCTGTTATTACACTAGAACACACAGCCTGTTATTACACTAGAACACACAGCCTGTTATTACACCAGAACACACAGCCTGTTATTACACCAGAACACACAGCCTGTTATTACACTAGAACACACAGCCTGTTATTACACCAGAACACACAGCCTGTTATTACACTAGAACACACAGCCTGTTATTACACTAGAACACACAGCCTGTTATTACACTAGAACACACAGCCTGTTATTACACTAGAACACACAGCCTGTTATTACACTAGAACACAGCCTGTTATTACACTAAAACACACAGCCTGTTATTACACTAGAACACAGCCTGTTAATACACTAGAACACACAACCTGTTATTACACTAGAACACACAGCCTGTTATTACACTAGAACACACAGCCTGTTATTACACTAGAACACACAGCCTGTTATTACACCAGAACACACAGCCTGTTATTACACCAGAACACACAGCCTGTTATTACACTAGAACACACAGCCTGTTATTACACTAGAACACACAGCCTGTTATTACACTAGAACACACAGCCTGTTATTACACTAGAACACACAGCCTGTTATTACACTAGAACACACAGCCTGTTATTACACTAGAACACACAGCCTGTTATTACACTAGAACACACAGCCTGTTATTACACTAGAACACACAGCCTGTTATTACACTAGAACACACAGCCTGTTATTACACTAGAACACACAGCCTGTTATTACACTAGAACACACAGCCTGTTATTACACTAGAACACACAGCCTGTTATTACACTAGAACACACAGCCTGTTATTACACTAGAACACACAGCCTGTTATTACACTAGAACACACAGCCTGTTATTACACTAGAACACAGCCTGTTATTACACTAAAACACACAGCCTGTTATTACACTAGAACACACAGCCTGTTATTACACTAGAACACACAGCCTGTTATTACACTAGAACACACAGCCTGCTATTACACTAGAACACACAGCCTGTTATTACACTAGAACACACAGCCTGTTATTACACTAGAACACACAGCCTGTTATTACACCAGAACACACAGCCTGTTATTACACTAGAACACACAGCCTGTTATTACACTAGAACACAGCCTGTTATTACACTAAAACACACAGCCTGTTATTACACTAGAACACACAGCCTGTTATTACACTAGAACACAGCCTGTTATTACACTAAAACACACAGCCTGTTATTACACTAGAACACACAGCCTGTTATTACACCAGAACACACAGCCTGTTATTACACTAGAACACAGCCTGTTATTACACTAAAACACACAGCCTGTTATTACACTAGAACACACAGCCTGTTATTACACCAGAACACACAGCCTGTTATTACACTAGAACACACAGCCTGTTATTACACTAGAACACACAGCCTGTTATTACACTAGAACACACAGCCTGTTATTACACTAGAACACACAGCCTGTTATTACACTAGAACACACAGCCTGTTATTACACTAGAACACACAGCCTGTTATTACACTAGAACACACAGCCTGTTATTACACTAGAACACACAGCCTGTTATTACACTAGAACACACAGCCTGTTATTACACTAGAACACACAGCCTGTTATTACACTAGAACACACAGCCTGTTATTACACTAGAACACACAGCCTGTTATTACACCAGAACACACAGCCTGTTATTACACCAGAACACACAGCCTGTTATTACACTAGAACACACAGCCTGTTATTACACTAGAACACAGCCTGTTATTACACTAGAACACAGCCTGTTATTACACTAGAACACAGCCTGCTACTACACTAGAACACACAGCCTGCTATTACACTAGAACACACAGCCTGTTATTACACTAGAACACACAGCCTGTTATTACACTAGAACACAGCCTGTTATTACACTAGAACACAGCCTGCTACTACACTAGAACACACAGCCTGCTATTACACTAGAACACACAGCCTGTTATTACACTAGAACACACAGCCTGTTATTACACTAGAACACAGCCTGTTATTACACCAGAACACACAGCCTGTTATTACACTAGAACACACAGCCTGTTATTACACTAGAACACAGCCTGTTATTACACTAGAACACACAGCCTGTTATTACACTAGAACACACAGTTATTACACTAGAACACAGCCTGTTATTACACTAGAACACAGCCTGTTATTACACTAGAACACACAGCCTGTTATTACACTAGAACACACAGCCTGTTATTACACTAGAACACACAGCCTGTTATTACACTAGAACAAATAGCCTGTTATTACACTAGAACACACAGCCTGTTATTACACTAGAACACACAGCCTGTTATTACACTAGAACACACAGCCTGTTATTACACTAGAACACACAGCCTGTTATTACACTAGAACACACAGCCTGTTATTACACTAGAACACACAGCCTGTTATTACACTAGAACACACAGCCTGTTATTACACTAGAACACACAGCCTGTTATTACACTAGAACACACAGCCTGTTATTACACTAGAACACACAGCCTGTTATTACACCAGAACACAGCCTGTTATTACACCAGAACACACAGCCTGTTATTACACCAGAACACACAGCCTGTTATTACACCAGAACACACAGCCTGTTATTACACTAGAACACACAGCCTGTTATTACACCAGAACACAGCCTGTTATTACACTAGAACACACAGCCTGTTATTACACTAGAACACACAGCCTGTTATTACACTAGAACACACAGCCTGTTATTACACCAGAACACACAGCCTGTTATTACACTAGAACACACAGCCTGTTATTACACTAGAACACAGCCTGTTATTACACCAGAACACAGCCTGTTATTACACTAGAACACACAGCCTGTTATTACACTAGAACACACAGCCTGCTACTACACTAGAACACACAGCCTGCTATTACACTAGAACACACAGCCTGTTATTACACTAGAACACACAGCCTGTTATTACACTAGAACACACAGCCTGTTATTACACTAGAACACACAGCCTGTTATTACACTAGAACACACAGCCTGTTATTACACTAGAACACACAGCCTGTTATTACACTAGAACACACAGCCTGTTATTACACTAGAACACACAGCCTGTTATTACACTAGAACACACAGCCTGTTATTACACCAGAACACACAGCCTGTTATTACACCAGAACACACAGCCTGTTATTACACCAGAACACACAGCCTGTTATTACACCAGAACACACAGCCTGTTATTACACCAGAACACACAGCCTGTTATTACACTAGAACACACAGCCTGTTATTACACCAGAACACAGCCTGTTATTACACTAGAACACACAGCCTGTTATTACACTAGAACACACAGCCTGTTATTACACTAGAACACACAGCCTGTTATTACACCAGAACACACAGCCTGTTATTACACTAGAACACAGCCTGTTATTACACCAGAACACACAGCCTGTTATTACACTAGAACACACAGCCTGTTATTACACTAGAACACAGCCTGTTATTACACTAGAACACAGCCTGTTATTACACTAGAACACACAGCCTGTTATTACACTAGAACACACAGTTATTACACTAGAACACAGCCTGTTATTACACTAGAACACACAGCCTGTTATTACACTAGAACACACAGCCTGTTATTACACTAGAACACACAGCCTGTTATTACACTAGAACACACAGCCTGTTATTACACTAGAACACACAGCCTGTTATTACACTAGAACACACAGCCTGTTATTACACTAGAACACACAGCCTGTTATTACACTAGAACACACAGCCTGTTATTACACTAGAACACACAGCCTGTTATTACACTAGAACACACAGCCTGTTATTACACTAGAACACACAGCCTGTTATTACACCAGAACACACAGCCTGTTATTACACCAGAACACACAGCCTGTTATTACACCAGAACACACAGCCTGTTATTACACTAGAACACACAGCCTGTTATTACACCAGAACACAGCCTGTTATTACACTAGAACACACAGCCTGTTATTACACTAGAACACACAGCCTGTTATTACACTAGAACACACAGCCTGTTATTACACTAGAACACACAGCCTGTTATTACACTAGAACACACAGCCTGTTATTACACTAGAACACACAGTTATTACACTAGAACACACAGCCTGTTATTACACTAGAACACACAGCCTGTTATTACACCAGAACACACAGTTATTACACTAGAACACACAGCCTGTTATTACACTAGAACACACAGCCTGTTATTACACTAGAACACACAGCCTGTTATTACACCAGAACACTGCCTGTTATTACACTAGAACACACAGCCTGTTATTACACCAGAACACAGCCTGTTATTACACCAGAACACAGCCTGTTATTACACTAGAACACAGCCTGTTATTACACTAGAACACACAGCCTGTTATTACACTAGAACACACAGCCTGTTATTACACTAGAACACACAGCCTGTTATTACACTAGAACACACAGCCTGTTATTACACTAGAACACACAGCCTGTTATTACCCTAGAACACACAGCCTGTTATTACACTAGAACACACAGCCTGTTATTACACCAGAACACACAGCCTGTTATTACACTAGAACACACAGCTTGTTATTACACCAGAACACACAGCCTGTTATTACACTAGAACACACAGCCTGTTATTCCACTAGAACACAGCCTGCTATTACACTAGAACACACAGCCTGCTATTACACTAGAACACACAGCCTGTTATTACACTAGAACACACAGCCTGTTATTACACTAGAACACACAGCCTGTTATTACACTAGAACACACAGCCTGTTATTACACTAGAACACACAGCCTGTTATTACACTAGAACACACAGCCTGTTATTACACTAGAACACACAGCCTGTTATTACACTAGAACACACAGCCTGTTATTACACTAGAACACAAAGCCTGTTATTACACCAGAACACAGCCTGTTATTACACCAGAACACACAGCCTGTTATTACACTAGAACACACAGCCTGTTATTACACTAGAACACACAGCCTGTTATTACACCAGAACACAGCCTGTTATTACACCAGAACACACAGCCTGTTATTACACTAGAACACACAGCCTGTTATTACACTAGAACACACAGCCTGTTATTACAATAGAACACACAGCCTGTTATTACACTAGAACACACAGCCTGTTATTACACTAGAACACACAGCCTGTTATTACACTAGAACACACAGCCTGTTATTACACTAGAACACACAGCCTGTTATTACACTAGAACACACAGCCTGTTATTACACTAGAACACACAGCCTGTTATTACACTAGAACACACAGCCTGTTATTACACTAGAACACACAGCCTGTTATTACACTAGAACACACAGCCTGTTATTACACTAGAACACACAGCCTGTTATTACACTAGAACACACAGCCTGTTATTACACTAGAACACAGCCTGTTATTACACTAGAACACACAGCCTGTTATTACACTAGAACACACAGCCTGTTATTACACTAGAACACAGCCTGTTATTACACTAGAACACACAGCCTGTTATTACACTAGAACACAGCCTGTTATTACACTAGAACACAGCCTGTTATTACACTAGAACACAGCCTGTTATTACACCAGAACACACAGCCTGTTATTACACTAGAACACACAGCCTGTTATTACACTAGAACAAATAGCCTGTTATTACACTAGAACACAGTCTGTTATTACACTAGAACACACAGCCTGTTATTACACTAGAACAAATAGCCTGTTATTACACTAGAACACACAGCCTGTTATTACACTAGAACACACAGCCTGTTATTACACCAGAACACACAGCCTGTTATTACACTAGAACACAGCCTGTTATTACACTAGAACACAGCCTGTTATTACACCAGAACACACAGCGGGGGACATCAACCATAATAATGTTGTCGTATGAAAACACCAGGAGAGATGAGAGGTGAGGAGCACAGGATGAAATGGCGTAACCACGGGAGACCGGGGTCGTGACAGTTGTAACCGTGAGGACTCGGGTGAGTGACACTTGTAACCGTGGAGACCGTGGTCGTGACAGTGACAGGCATTCACAGAGTGAAGACGGGCCTAATCTCCAAACTGGATTATTTTGAGTGTTCAGATGAAAACATTTTTTATTTTTTAAATGAACGTATTGATTCAGGTCTTTAGGGAGAAGACAGAGAGACACTGATCTACGTTTTATATTCATTTGATTCGAATTTAATCTCACTGACGCATTTTTAGAAATTTAATTCCAGGAGGGTGACAGTTTGGAGAGGAGGACCACTGCCGCACTGGCTCCCGGGTGAGGTAATCACAGGGTGGTGATGGGATATGTAGTTCTCCTGTCCTGTCCTCACACTCACCTTCCATCTCCCCACTTGTCCTGCTGCTTCCCTTACTGCTCCCTTCTGTACCTTTAGCCTTCTCCCTCGCTCTCTCGCTGTCCTCCAAGCCCTCCTCTCCTCCCCCCGGCCTCTCCTCTTCCTCCTCCTCCTCCTCCTCTCCCAGGTTCTTATAGTTGGGGCGTTTCTGAGCTCGCTTGCGCCCCCGATTGCAGGACAGCTCGAGAGACCGCTCCAGAGACTCAGGAGGCTTGGTGAAGCGACGGACGCCTGCGCTGACCTGGAGAGACAGAGGAAGGAAGGGAGGGATGGAGGGAGATGGAGACAGAGAGAGAGACAGAGAGAGACAAAGAGAGACAGAGAGAGACAAAGAGAGACAAAGAGAGACAAAGAGAGACAAAGAGAGACAAAGAGAGACAGAGAGAGACAGAGAGAGACAGAGAGAGACAGAGAGAGACAGAGAGAGACAGAGAGAGACAGAGAGAGACAGAGAGAGAGAGAGAGAGAGAGAGAGAGAGAGAGAGAGAGAGAGAGAGACAGAGAAAGAGAGAGAGACAGAGAGAGAGACAGAGAAAGAGAGAGAGAGAGACAGAGAGAGAGAGACAGAGAAAGAGAGAGAGAGAGAGAGAGAGAGAGACAGAGAGAGAGAGACAGAGAGAGACGGAGCGAGAAGAGAGAACATGTTAAAACACACAATGCTCATAGATGAAAGACAAGTCGAAGGAGCTTTCATTTTGTGTTGTCTGTATTTTACTTAGATATTCGTGTCATTTTTCACAGCAAAACATGTTCGTAAAGTGTATTGGAATGGTAGACTTAGTGACTGATCAACAACAAGTGGCCAACCAGAGGACAGGTTCTGGATCAGTTTGTTAGCTACTGATCAACAACAGGTGGCCGACCAGAGGACAGTTCCAACTCATCCCAAAGAACTTCAATGGGGTTGAGATCAGGGCACTGTGCAGACCAGTCAAGTTCTTCCACACGACCTCAACAAACCATTTCTGTATGGACCTCGCTTTGTGCACGGGGGGGTCATTGTCAATCTGAAACAGCAAAGGGGCTTATCCAAACTGTTGCCACAAAGTTGGAAGCACAGAATCGTCTAGAATGTCACTGTACGCTGTAGCGTAAAGATTGACCCTTCACTGGAACTAAGGGGCCCGAACCATGAACAACAGCCCCAGACCATTATTCCTCCTCCACCAAACTTTACAGTTGGCTCTATGCATTGAAGCAGGTGGCGTTCTCCTGGCATTCTCCAAAACCCAGAACTGAAGGAGCCCGAACCATGAACAACAGCCCCAGACCATTATTCCTCCTCCACCAAACTTTACAGTTGGCTCTATGCATTGAAGCAGGTGGCGTTCTCCTGGCATTCTCCAAACCCCAGAACTGAAGGAGCCCGAACCATGAACAACAGCCCCCAGACCATTATTCCTCCTCCACCAAACTTTACAGTTGGCTCTATGCATTGAAGCAGGTGGCGTTCTCCTGGCATTCTCCAAACCCCAGAACTGAAGGAGCCCGAACCATGAACAACAGCCCCCAGACCATTATTCCTCCTCCACCAAACTTTACAGTTGGCTCTATGCATTGAAGCAGGTGGCGTTCTCCTGGCATTCTCCAAACCCCAGAACTGAAGGAGCCCGAACCATGAACAACAGCCCCAGACCATTATTCCTCCTCCACCAAACTTTACAGTTGGCTCTATGCATTGAAGCAGGTGGCGTTCTCCTGGCATTCTCCAAAACCCAGATGTGTCCCTTTTAACAGGATCCACCACAGTAAACGTCAATGGAAGACAAGAATAACTAGGCCAGAGTTGGACTACGTGACCACGGTGTGTGTGTGTGTGTGTGTGTGTGTGTGGGCGTGTGTGGTTGGTTCGTCTTCTAATCTTCGGGCCTGTCATTTCGTCTAAAGCCGTCATCCACTAACCACAATACACCACTGCTAAACAGGAAGTGATCTCACCTGCTGAGAAGGCCCGTTAAAACTGGGTTTATTTATAGTAAACAGGTCCTTGGGTGTTTGGAGGAGGGGGGGGGCGGGGTGTGTGTGTCTGTAATACAAATCTCCTTATGAATTAATTTAGGTATGAATTAATGTAGGTATGAATTAATGTAGGTATGAATTAATGTAGGTATGAATTAATGTATGTATGAATTAATGTAGGTATGAATTAATGTATGTATGAATTAATGTAGGTATGAATTAATGTATGTATGAATTTATGAATTAAGGAACATGTGGTATGAAAACAGCCCAAATGTGATATCAGTTTTTAAATTTTAATACATATGCTAAAATTTCAAGAAACTTGTTTTTTTTTGCTTTGTTATAATGGGGTATTGTGATTGATGAGGGGGGGGGTTGCTTTGTTATAATGGGGTATTGTGATTGATGAGGGGGGTTGCTTTGTTATAATGGGGTATTGTGATTGATGAGGGGGGTTGCTTTGTTATAATGGGGTATTGTGATTGATGAGGGGGGGGTTGCTTTGTTATAATGGGGTATTGTGATTGATGAGGGGGGTTGCTTTGTTATAATGGGGTATTGTGTGTAGATTGATGAGGGGGGGGTTGCTTTGTTATAATGGGGTAGTGTGTGTAGATTGATGAGGGGCGGGGTTGCTTTGTTATAATGGGGTATTGTGTGTAGATTGATGAGGGGGGTTGCTTTGTTATAATGGGGTATTGTGTGTAGATTGATGAGGGGGGTTGCTTTGTTATAATGGGGTATTGTGATTGATGAGGGGGTTGCTTTGTTATAATGGGGTATTGTGGTTGATGAGGGGGATTGCTTTGTTATAATGGGGTATTGTGATTGATGAGGGGGGTTTGCTTTGTTATAATGGGGTATTGTGATTGATGAGGGGGTTGCTTTGTTATAATGGGGTATTGTGATTGATGAGGGGGGATTGCTTTGTTATAATGGGGTATTGTGTGTAGATTGATGAGGGAGGGGGTTGCTTTGTTATAATGGGGTATTGTGATTGATGAGGGGGTTGCTTTGTTATAATGGGGTATTGTGATTGATGAGGGGGGTTGCTTTGTTATAATGGGGTATTGTGTGTAGATTGATGAGGGGGGTTGCTTTGTTATAATTGGGTATTGTGATTGATGAGGGGGGTTGCTTTGTTATAATGGGGTATTGTGATTGATGAGGGGGGTTGCTTTGTTATAATGGGGTATTGTGTGTAGATTGATGAGGGAGGGGGTTGCTTTGTTATAATGGGGTATTGTGATTGATGAGGGGGGTGCTTTGTTATAATGGGGTATTGTGATTGATGAGGGGGGTTGCTTTGCTATAATGGGGTATTGTGATTGATGAGGGGGGCTGCTTTGTTATAATGGGGTATTGTGATTGATGAGGGGGGGGTTGCTTTGTTATAATGGGGTATTGTGTATAGATTGATGAGGGGGGGGGTGCTTTGTTATAATGGGGTATTGTGATTGATGAGGGGGTTGCTTTGTTATAATGGGGTATTGTGTGTAGATTGATGAGGGGGGTTGCTTTGTTATAATGGGGTATTGTGTGTAGATTGATGAGGGGGGTTGCTTTGTTATAATGGGGTATTGTGTGTAGATTGATGAGGGGGGTTGCTTTGTTATAATGGGGTATTGTGATTGATGAGGGGGTTGCTTTGTTATAATGGGGTATTGTGTGTAGATTGATGGGGGGGGGGTTGCTTTGTTATAATGGGGTATTGTGTGTAGATTGATGAGGGGGGGTTGCTTTGTTATAATGGGGTATTGTGTGTAGATTGATGAGGGGGGGGGGTAATTTAAGCCATTTTAGAAGAAGGCTGTAACGTAGTAAGACGTGGGAAAAGGGGTCTGAACGCTCTGGAGCCAATGAGACGTCAATTCTCCACATTCTTTTTGCGTTGAAGGTGCACTGTGTGTGTGTGTATTTATAGGTTCTGGTAAACCACTCACGTTTAGAAGAAAAAAAATGGACACACACACAGACACACACACACACACACACATTAATTGCAAAAGTCTTGACTGACTGTTAAGCTGAGAGCCTTTACAGACAACACACAGTTTAGATAATACCCAGAATGCCTTGTTCCACCTCTCCCTTGTAGATTGTATCTTAACACCCCCCCCACAGCCAGGATGTATAAGGGCCTCTACTCCTCTCTGTCACAGTTACAACCACTTCCTGTTACTGGAATCACCAGCTGTTAAGGTGTAATCAACTGCAGCTTATATCAGGTAAAACCATACGCCCTGATTAGCTGCAGAGAGGACATCATGTATAATGTATTCATGTGGGAGAATAACAGACAGGGCTGAATGATAATGTATTCAATAGCACTCCACCAATCAGGCCTTTATGGTCGAGTGGCCAGACGGAAGCCACTCCTCAGTAAAAGGCACATGACAACCCGCTTGGAGTTTGCCAAAAGGCACCTAAAGGACTCTCAGACCATGAGAAACAAGATTCTCTGGTCTGATGAAACCAAGATTGAACTCTTTGTCATGAATGCCAAGAGTTACGTCTGGAGGAAACCTGGCACCATCCCTACGGTGAAGCATGGTGGTGGCAGCATCATGCTGTGGGGATGTTTTTCAGCATCAGAGACTGGGAGACTAGTCAGGATCGAGGGAAAGATGAATGGAGCAAAGTACAGAGAGATTCTTGATGAAACCTGCTTCAGAGCACTCAGCACCTCAGAAAGTGAACCTTCGCCCCAGACTTCGGGAGTCTCTGAATGTCCTTGAGTGGCCCAGCCAGAGCCCGGATTTGAACCCGATCGAACATCTCTGGAGAGACCTGAAAATAGCTGTGCAGCAACGCTCCCCATCCAACCTGACAGAGCTTGAGAGCATCTGCAGAGAAGAATGGGAGAAACTCCCCAAATACAGGTGTGCCAAGCTTGTAGCGTCAAACTCAAGAAGTCTAGAGGCTGTAATTGCTGCCAAAGGTGCTTCAACAAAGTACTGAGTAAAGGGTCTGAATACTTATGTAACTGTGATATTTCTGTTTTAGCTTTGTCATTATGGGGTATTGTGATGTCATTATGGGGTACTGTGATGTCATTATGGGGTACTGTGATGTCATTATGGGGTACTGTGATGTCATTATGGGGTACTGTGATGTCATTACGGGGTACTGTGATGTCATTACGGGGTATTGTGTGTAGATTGTGTGAGGGGGGGAAATAATTTTATACATTTTAGAAAAAGGCTGTAACAAAACAAAACCTGGACAAAGCTAAGGGGTCTGAATACTTTCCGAAGGTCACTGTGTGTGTGTCTGTGTCTGTGTGTGTATGTGTGTGTGTGTCTGTGTGTGTGTGTGTGTGTCTGTGTGTACTCACTGTGTTTCTGTGCTGTGTGAAGACAGACAGGTCTCCGTTGAAGATGACTTCAGCCAGAGAGTTGACCAGCGGCTGGTAGTGGATGATGAGAAACACCTTGAGACAAACCCAACAAAAATAACAACTTTCATATGCAGTTTAATCACTGAACGTCCATCCCTACGGTGAAGAGAGGTGAGGTGTGGTGAGGTGTGGTGTGATGAGGAGGTGTGATGAGGAGAGGTGTGATGAGGTGAGGTGTGATGAGGAGAGGTGAGGTGTGATGAGGTGTGATGAGGAGGTGTGATGAGGAGGTGTGATGAGGTGAGGTGTGATGAGGAGGTGTGATGAGGAGAGGTGTGATGAGGAGAGGTGAGGTGTGATGAGGAGGTGTGAGGTGTGATGAGGAGGTGTGATGAGGAGGTGTGATGAGGAGAGGTGAGGTGTGATGAGGAGGTGTGAGGTGTGATGAGGAGGTGTGATGAGGAGGTGTGATGAGGAGGTGTGATGAGGAGAGGTGAGGTGTGATGAGGAGGTGTGATGAGGAGAGGTGAGGTGTGATGAGGTGTAATGAGGTGAGGTGTGATGAGGTGAGGTGTGATGAGGAGAGGTGAGGTGTGATGAGGAGGTGTGATGAGGTGAGGTGTGATGAGGAGAGGTGAGGTGTAATGAGGAGTGATGAGGTGAGGTGTGATGAGGTGAGGTGTAATGAGGTGAGGTGTGATAAGGAGAGGTGTGATGAGGAGTGGTGAGGTGTGATGAGGAGAGGTGAGGTGTGATGAGGAGGTGTAATGAGGTGAGGTGTGATGAGGTGAGGTGTGATGAGGAGAGGTGAGGTGTGATGTGGTGAGGTGAGGTGTGATGAGGAGGTGTGATGAGGAGGTGTGATGAGGTGAGGTGAGGTGTAATGAGGTGAGGTGAGGTGAGGTGTGGTGAGGTGTGATGAGGTGAGGTGTGGTGAGGTGAGGTGTGATGAGGAGAGGTGAGGTGTGATGTGGTGAGGTGAGGTGTGATGAGGAGGTGTGATGAGGAGGTGTGATGAGGTGAGGTGAGGTGTAATGAGGTGAGGTGAGGTGAGGTGTGGTGAGGTGTGATGAGGTGAGGTGTGGTGAGGTGAGGTGTAATGAGGTGAGGTGTGATAAGGAGAGGTGTGATGAGGAGTGATGAGGTGAGGTGAAATGAGGTGAGGTGTGATGAGGAGAGGTGAGGTGTGATGAGGAGGTGTGATGAGGAGGTGCGATGTGGTGAGGTGTGGTGAGGTGAGGTGTGATGAGGTGAGGTGTGAAGAGGAGTGATGAGGTGAGGTGAAATGAGGTGAGGTGTGATGAGGAGGTGTGAGGTGTGATGAGGAGGTGTGATGGTGAGGTGTGGTGAGCTGAGGTGTGATGAGGAGGTGTGATGAGGAGAGGTGAGGTGTGATGAGGTGTAATGAGGTGAGGTGTGATGAGGTGAGGTGTAATGAGGAGAGGTGAGGTGTGATGAGGAGGTGTGATGAGGAGTGATGAGGTGAGGTGAGGTGTAATGAGGTGAGGTGAGGTGTAATGAGGTGAGGTGTGATAAGGAGAGGTGTGATGAGGTGAGGTGTGATGAGGAGAGGTGAGGTGTGATGAGGAGGTGTGATGAGGAGAGGTGAGGTGTAATGAGGAGTGATGAGGTGAGGTGTGATGAGGTGAGGTGTAATGAGGTGAGGTGTGATAAGGAGAGGTGTAATGAGGAGTGGTGAGGTGAGGTGAAATGAGGTGAGGTGTGATGAGGAGAGGTGAGGTGTGATGAGGAGGTGTGATGAGGTGAGGTGAGGTGTAATGAGGTGAGTTGTGATGAGGAGTGATGAGGTGAGGTGTGATGAGGTGAGGTGTGATAAGGAGAGGTGTGATGAGGAGTGGTGAGGTGAGGTGAAATGAGGTGAGGTGTGATGAGGAGAGGTGAGGTGTGATGAGGAGGTGTGATGAGGTGAGGTGTAATGAGGAGTGATGAGGTGAGGTGTGATGAGGTGAGGTGAGGTGTAATGAGGTGAGGTGTGATAAGGAGAGGTGTGATGAGGAGTGGTGAGGTGAGGTGAAATGAGGTGAGGTGTGATGAGGAGAGGTGAGGTGTGATGAGGAGGTGTGATGAGGTGAGGTGAGGTGTAATGAGGTGAGTTGTGATGAGGAGTGATGAGGTGAGGTGTGATGAGGTGAGGTGTGATGAGGAGGTGTGATGAGGAGAGGTGAGGTGTGATGTGGTGAAGTGTGGTGTAATGAGGTGAGGTGTGGTGTAATGAGGTGAGGTGTGGTGTGATGAGGTGAGG